>NC_057807.1:492915937-492952823 GCF_018294505.1 Triticum aestivum
TCATCATATAGCAGCAGCAGCATCTCATAGCAACTCATCATACAGCAGCAGCAGCTCATAGCAATTCATCCTATAGCAGCAGCAGGAGCAGCTCATAGCAATGCATCATATAGCAGCAGCAGAAGCAGCTCATAGCAATTCATTCTATAGCAGCAGCAGGAGCAGCTCATAGCAATGCATCATATAGCAGCAGCAGAAGCAGCTCATAGCAATTCATCGTATAGTGGATCAGAATGAAAATTTGGCAAAAAATCAGAGGAGATCCTCACCTTGTTGGATGAGCTCATCCTTCAACAGCACCTCAAGGCCATGGCCTGGGAGGAGGGCAGGGGGAACAAGGTGCCTTCTGTCACAGTGTGGCATCATCCGTAGTTGTGCAGCGCCAGCCGGAGTAGTTCATTGGATGAACCACAGTGGAGTAACTGCTGGAGACCATGAGAATGAGGGGCGGCGCCAGAGGGAGGAGCAGCCAGGGAGATTTGCCCCTATCCGCCGGCCATGTACCCTAGCTGGACATAGCATCATCGAGGACCAGGCCAGATGGGACCAGTGGCGACGGCTTGCTGGAGGAACCCTAGTGCTGCAGGCAGGGGATCGAGGTAGAGGGAAAGGGGAGAGAAGATGCAAGCGGGCAGGGCAATGAATGCTTGCTTGTTTGTTTTTACTTGAGGGTCAGGTGTGACACGGGCGTCAGCAGTTGCATTTTGAGTGTAATATAGGCATACAACAGAGTCATTTCACTATTCCCCTTCCCTTCAATTTTTAGTGAGGTTCTACCCGAAACACCCCCCTCCAAAGCGAAATTAGTTAAGCCCAAGCCCATAACTCAAAAATGACTTCTTTACATCTTTTATGGCTTATTTTGACAATATGCCCTGAAAATGCGGAATCGAACTGGCCCTTAACCTGCAATTCAATTGTGCGTGCAATGATGAATCACTCATGCCTGCTATCTATACATTTAGGCATCATCATACATGGCATAACCTAATACATGTGCATTCCATTGTAGAATCTGGAATATGCAATGTTTATGTTAGTTCATACGTTGCACATGATGTTTAAATGCCCCTTAAATCTGGTCAGTCAAGTGATGGTCTTTAAGCCTCCTTCTCTGCTTCTTTTCTTGATATGTAAGATTTGCTCACACATACGTTCAATTTCTTGTTTGCATCAGCCAGCCATACTAGGACTGTTTTCTTTGATTACTTGTTGTCCTTGACCTAACACTCTAACAGAGCTTGTCAACGATTTAAACACTAAGGGCTTTTGTAGTGGGGCCTTGTCTAACTCATAGGTGATATAAAGGTTTGGCTGTACACTACAGTAGGCTCTCCAAGAGTACCTGGAGATCCAGTTCGAAGGTATGCCTAGTTTTTACATAGTGCAGACATAATAAATGCTCATTTCATTGTGTGCAAGTGCAAGAGATGCGACATGTTTCATTATGTTGTGTTGTTTTGTTATAATCTCATCCTTTTGTGTTCACAGACTGGAAAGTATGCATATTTATCTTCCAACGAGACGAGTAACTAGTTTGTGTCACCTTGCAGAGGGGGTGCAATGAAGATAAGATTGAGGATTTCCAAGTACAAGATGTTAGGAAGGAGCCTTGCAAGAGAAGTAGGAGCTGCGCTGAGCCTCTTCAACCTGCTAAGGTAAGTCACTGTATGCAACTCAACAGTTCAATTCCTTGTTTGTTTCAGGCATAGTTAATTTTCTCTTTTCAATTGCTTTATTTGTCCTCACTTAATGAGATGCCCAAATAATTATGCCTGATGTTCGGTACTTGTATCACTATTAGTTGACATAATTAAAGGCGTTACCATTTAATTACTCTGCCGAAGTGTGCCTGAAGCTTTGAAGTCTATTAACCAACTATTATTGCATGAGGCTCACAATCTAGTTTATACTACGCTAATGATTGCATAGTTTTGCCTACTGTAGTATGTTTGTATGAAACCATCTGCTGTTCATTATGCTCCCTAAGACTTTAATTGAGGTACAGAATGGCCAACTGCTTGCTTACTTATACACAACGTGCTGTCTAAATTTGTAACTTGTCTGTGTTTTCGATTGGGCCCCAACATCATGCTCCTCTGGTGAGCTAAGTGGGATTTCTATATGCAGGCTGCCCAGACTATCTTTTATAATTTTTAAAATATCACCTGCTTATGCTTCATGACGTGTAACATTTTTTTTTGAAAGTGACG
Organism: Triticum aestivum; assembly: GCF_018294505.1. Taxonomy (NCBI): domain Eukaryota; kingdom Viridiplantae; phylum Streptophyta; class Magnoliopsida; order Poales; family Poaceae; genus Triticum; species Triticum aestivum. The sequence continues at coordinate 492,918,151 of NC_057807.1, forward strand.
TGTAACATTATTGTTAGTCCTGTTTTGCCATGTAGTACAAAATAGTGTCTTGTTCGCTTCACTGTTGTAACTATATTTTTGCCCTAGTCATGTGTACTTACAGAAACATTTCAGGATGAAGTGACATCAACACAAAAATCTGTGAGTAGTGTGGCTTGGCCGTTACCGAATGATTATGGATTGGAATTGGAATGTGCTGATGTCCTCGAGCATCAACTAGAGGTCGCAAGACAACATGTACATGATTCTCAATGTATAATCAACAAGTTGAGACTGGACATGCGGGTATTAGATGCAGGAGTCAAAAAAAGGAAACAAGACATCGAGGTAACCATGAAGGAATTGGGGATTTTGCAGACTGAAATTTGTGCTAGCTGAATCCGGCCAATCCTATTTTCTGAAGAGATTATAGTTCAAATGGAGTTAAGTTGATGCGTGTCCATGATGTATGAGCTGTATTTGCCCAGTGTATGTAATTTGCTGTTTGTGTATGCTTTATTATCACCTGTGCTGAACCCTAATGCCCAGTGGGTATAATCGGCTGTAATTTCTTTATTGTGTAGTCTAGGATTATTCTACCTTTCTATGCCTTGATCTCTTTGTTGTATAGTGTATGCTTTTTAGAGGTGATAGTATTGAGTAGGATAATTCTTTGAATATGCTATATCGTTCAAACGGGGGCCAACTCGCCCGACCATGGCCCTTCACGGGCCGTCGGATCCATGGGCCTTCTACTTCTCGCAGGATCCATGGGCCTTCTACGTCTCGCAGGATCCATGGGCCTTCTACGTCTCGCAGGATCCATGGGCCTTCTACGTCTCGCAAGATCCATGGGCCTTCTACGTCACGTAGGATCCATGGGCCGCCGACTCATTTATGGGTCTTGTACGGGCCTTTAATGGGCCGTAGATGGGCCTATAATGGAAATCGTACGTTTTATGGGCTGACCATAACGGGCCGTTAATAGGCCGTATTTGGTGATGCTATGAAAATGGCCCAACAGACTAACGGACCACAAACAGGCCGACTGTAATGACGGGCTGAATTTGGCCCACAAGCAGAAAATGACAGTAATGGGCCGTAAGTAACCGAATGCTGCAAATGAGCCCAAGAATAAATGGGCCCTCAGAAGGCCGAAAGTTAACTTGGGCTGGAAACGGCCCAATGGAATAACCGCCCGTTAATGGGTATAAAGTGTTACATTGTTCATTACGGGCCAGTTTCACCGCGGGCCTCTAAAGGGTGTAAAGTAATACATTGTTCATTACGGGCCAATTTCAGCACGGGCCGCTAATGGGCCAAGAGTTACAAAGGGCCTCATATGGGCTGAAAGACGTCATGGTCCATACATGGGCCAGAAGTGAAAACGGGCTGGAATCATATTGGATGGCCCAAATGACGCTACTGGGCCTAATTTGCATAGGGCGTAATGGGCCTTGGGTTAGCGGGTTGTAAATGGGCTATATGCTAACAGGCCGTTAACAGGCTTTCCATGGGCCGGCCCGCCAGCTTTTGACCACGTCAAACGGGTCGGCCTTTTCACAGGAATGCGCCACTGTTGGGTTGTGCCACGTGTCGACGTATCATAGGCGCCTTCTGTCCTGTGAGTGGATGGCATTTGTCCCAATGATGAGCCGACACGTGTTTCCTCCAGCCAATGATGATTTTACATGTGCAAAATCCCCATTGGCCAGGGCTGTTAACGGGTTATCAGATCCAAAACCCGACCTGATAGCTTAACAGCGTTCCGTTACGGTGGATGCCATGTGTCGGTCACCCTTGACGAAAGCACTTCTATGACGCGCGATTTATCGTCATGGAAGTGGACACTTCCGTGATGATAATTTTGGTAATGTCATGGAACACTTCTACGACAGCACAGGTATGACTATCTTGATTCTGTCATAAAATCGTCATGGATGTACATGCATGATAAAAAACACGACCTACTATGACAAACACGTATCATCACGGAAGTGTATTTTTTTGTAGTGAAGGGAATCCTCAACACCATAAGTCACCATGACATAGCACACTTCGTTGACTTGGCGGCCATAGTATAGAAGTATTGTGCGATGGGAAGCCCCTGGAAAACCCAAACAAAATTCTAGGATCCTCCGGCTCTCACTAAACCCCTCGTCCGAACTAAAAGGGTGGACTCTCGCAAGTCACCCGATCCAATTACAAAGAAACCAAAGCCCACTACAGGGTGTAGAACCGTATTAGAGGGATGGCTCAATGGGCCATGCAAAATTCACAGCACACCGGATACCATACCAACACACAGCCTTAGAGCATGTTGGATACTCCGGCAGGTGGCCAAGAGCGGCGAGGATCTCCTCATCAATGATACTGCAGAGCATCATCCTGCGGAAAATAACAATACAGTATTGACAGTCTTCGAGACTTTCGCCTCAAATAACAGGCGCAAGCGAGCACTCCGCAGCCTCGCTGAAGTCTGCCACATTGCAGCAATAAATCCATGGAACGATACGGCCATAACCTTCAATGCCAGTGACGAACCTCAATTCTGAGCAGTCCGAGCACCAGCCGCTTTGGTCCTTAGTCCAATTGTGGACGGCTTCCGGCTTACTAAAGTGCTCATGGACGGTGGCAGCGGATTAAACCTCATCTACGAGGAAACTCTCAACAAAATGGAAATAGACAAGAGCTGCATTGAGCAAAGCAGCAGACCTTCAGAGGAATCATCCCTAGTCGGGAGGCATGATGCGCGGGAAAAATCACACTAGATGTGGTATTCGGCACGCTGGAGAATTATAGGTCCGAAGAAATCACATTCCAAGTGGCCCCGTTCAGTAGCAGATACCACGCCCTTTTAGGGTGGGATGCATTCACGAGCTTCCAAGCTATACCCCATTATGGGTACATGAAGCTTAAGATGCCCGGGACCAATCGAATCATCACTCTAGCTAGTGATCTGGACGTAGCACTCCGCGCCGAAAATAAAACCGCCACACTGTCCCTTGAGGCATTATCCAAAGCCCTCGCGGCCGAAGAACTAATTGCGCTGCGCTCCATAGTGGACAAGGATGACATGATACTCGACAAACGACCCAAGTCCACCTCTTTCAAACCAGCGGACGAAATAGTCAAATTCCAGGTCCACCCAACAGACTCGACAAAAATAGCATCCATCGAGGCACAGCTGAACCCCACAATAGACGCTGCACTGCGAGAGTTCTTGCGCAAGAATTGGGACATCTTCGCCTGGCATCCTTCAGACATGCCAGGTATCCCACGCAGGCTGCCCGAGCATAGCCTAAACATATTGAAAGGATACAAGCCAGTCAAGCAGACTCTTCGGCGTTTTTCAGAACCTAAGTGACAAGCCATGGGAGAGGAACTAGCTAAGTTACTCGAGGCCGGATTCATCAGAAAAATAAAACATCCGGACTGGCTAGCAAACCTGGTGATGGTACCAAAGAAGGACAATCCTGGTGCCTATGTGTCAATTTCAAGGACCTCAATAAGGCTTGCCCCAAGGATCCCATCCCTCTCCCCCACATCGATCAAATCATCGACGCTACCGCAGGACACGACTCATCGTGCTTCCTCGACGCATACTCCGGATACCATCAAATCAAGATGGCAGAGTCCGATCAAGCCACAATGGCATTCATCACTCCATACGGCCCCTTCTGTTTTAACACCATGCCTTTCGGGCTCAAAAATGCCGGCACAACCTATCAACGCTTGATTCAGACATGCATGGAAAAACAAATCGGCAAAACAGTTGAGGCATCCATAGACGACGTGGTCATCAAAACCAGACACGTCGAGTCTTTAATAGACGACCTAATGCTTATGTTCGACAATCTCCGAACATATGACATCAAGCTAAATCCGGAAAAATGTGTTTTCGGCGTTCCTGCCGGAAAGCTCCTGGGCTTCATCATTTCCAATAGAGGAATTGAAGCAAATCTGGCTAAAATCCGAGCTCTGTCACAGTTGGCTACCCCAACAGACCTCAAGAAAATCCAGAAATTAATTGGATGCAGGGCTGTCCTAAGCCGCTTTATCTCCTGATTGGGAGAAAAGGCACTACCTCTCTATCGTCTTCTTTGACTAACCGAACACTTCGAGTGGACGGATGCGGCCACGGCCGGACTGGAAGAAATAAAGGCCCTCTTGGCCAGCAATCCAATCCTGGCCGCGCCAAATATCGGCAAACCCATGCTATTATATATAGCTGCAACGCACGAGGTTGTATGCGCAGTGCTCATCGTCGAACGAGAGGAGGACGAACATAAATTCTCGCTTCAAAAGTCGGTATACTACGTATCCACTGTCCTCACACCATGCAAGTCACGGTACCCACATTATCAAAAGATAGCATACGCGGTCTTCATGGCATCCCAGAAACTACGACACTACTTCCAAGAGTGTTCAATCACGGTGGACTCTAAAATACCACTCAACGATATAATAAATAACCGCGATGCCACGGGCCGGATTGCTAAGTGGGCCATCGAGCTCCTCCCGTTCAACATCATATATAAACCATGGCGAGCCATTAAGTCGCAAGTACTGGCTGACTTTGTTGCCGAATGGACAGAAGCCGAACTCCCTAAAGAGTACGGCGCATACTCCAATTGGATCATGCACTTTGACGGCTCTAAGATGTTGGCTGATCTGGGAGCGGGTGTTGTCCTGACATCCCCCACTGGAGATACGGTCCAATATGTACTACAAATACTATACACAGACTCCAACAATGCAGCCGAATACGAGACTCTGTTGCACGGTCTTCGAATGGCGGTCCCCAAGGGCATTCAACGCCTAGATGTGGGGGGGGATTCGAACCTCGCAATATCTCAAATAAATGGAGACTTTGACGCCAAGGACCCGAAAATGGCGGCTTACCGCAATCGGTCCTCAAAATGTCAGCTCGGTTCGAGGGGCTCGAATTCCATCATGTGGTCCGAGAAAACAATCAAGCAGCGGATATCCTCGCCCGCATCGGCACTAAACGCGACCCCGTCCCGCACAATATCTTCTTGGAAAGGCTTTTCAAGTCGTCTGTGGTGTGGCAAGCGGAGACCGGCAATACTAGTCTAGATCAGACCACAACCCCAGATCCCGAACACACTGACATAATCGGAGGCTCCGCCACCGAAATAACACCTTCGACCCACGTGATCATGGTTGTCATCGCCCCGTGGACAGAACCCTTCTTAGCCTACCTAAATAGGCAGGAACTCCTCGAGGACCAAAATGAGGCACGTTGCATTGTGCGGCGCTCTAAAGCCTACAAGGTCCACGAGGGAGAGCTTTATAAGAAAAGCGTGACTGGAGTGCTCGAAAGGTGTATATCCGAAGAGGAAGGGCGGAAGCTATTGGCCAAAATTCGTGTCGGGCTCGGCGGCCACCACGCCGCAGCTTGGGCCCTTGTAAGCAAGGCCTTCCATACAGGTTTCTACTGGCCGACAACCCGAGAAGACGCACAGAACCTCGTCCAACATTGCGTCGGTTTCCAGCTTTTTGCAAATCAAAGCCATATGCCACCTACCGCTCTCCAAACAATCCCCATAACTTGGCTCTTTGCGGTCTGGGGGCTCGATATGGTTGGACCCCTTAAAGGAGGAAGCCATAAGAAAAAAAATACTTGTTAGTCATGGTGGAAAAATTCACCAAATGGATAGAAGCCAAACCAGTTAAAACGCCCAAATCCGGACCAGTGCTAGACTTCATATTAGGGGTCGTACACCATTACGGTGTCCCCCACAGCATCATCACCGATAATGGCTCCAACTTCACAACCAACGAGGTGAAAACTTGGTGCGGCAACATGGGCATTAAGCTCGACTACGCCTCCATCTATCACCCCCAAACAAACGGTCAAGTATCATGAGAAAATGGTCTTATTATGAGCGGCATCAAACCCAGACTAGTGCGATCTTTGAAGGAATCAGATACGCACTGGGTCGAGGAGCTCGACTCCGTACTATGGGGCTGCAGACCACGCCGAATCGCACTACCGGATACACACCATTTTTTATGGTGTACGGTGCACAGGCGGTATTGCCCTGCGATATCATTCATGACTCACCTTGAGTGCGCATGTACGAAGAGAGAGAAGCCGAGCTGGATCGGCAGGACAGTTTAGATGCCCTAGAGGAGGAGCGTGACATCGCAAAAGCCCGTTCTGCATTCTATCAGCAACAGGCTCGAAGGTATCAAAGCAGAGAAGTATGGGCAAAAACTTATAACGTTGGCGAACTCGTTCTATTCCTACCAGAGAAGAAAAAGGACAAGCTCAAGCCAAGTGGGAGGGTCCCTTCATCATCGATAAAGTTCTCATCGGAGGAGCGTACCGTCTGCGTGATGCATCTGATAATCGACTCGAGCCAAACCCATGGAATGCGTCCAAGCCCCAAAGATTCTACGCCTAGTGCCGAACTCTGTGTTCGTCTCCTTACCGCCGCCTTTTTTTAGTTATATCCTTTTCCTTTCTTTCTTTCTTCCTTTTTTATGGCCTTAAAAGCTTCAAGTGTGCCTTGACTACACAATCTTGACGCGCTATGCGCGCTCATTATACCTGGGGGCTTCTTATACAGAAGCTTAATATAATTATCTCCCAGACTTTATGCCCACTACATATGTGTCACTTTTCCATATGTACCTTTTTTCGCCATTATATGCATCGATATGACTTAAGTTTTGGCCAAGCTAGGTTTCCTGGCTCATGTGTTTATGCCCTACGTTCCCGTTAGTTCAACTAGGGCATAAGGGGAGCACCTCTGCAATTGTTACTGTCGGGTCAGCCGGACGTGTACCTCTGACTGGGTGATGCCGAAAGCTAGCGTTCTTAAGGAAATATTCGATCGGTGAACAAAAGATGATTTTTACCTATTTACAATTTAAAACCCCATATATTTCATATCATGCGTCTCTGTTCGCAGTTCGGACATGCACATTAATGCATGCGTACCCAGGGAAAGGAACCCTTAACGGAACTATTCTCCCTGGAAGATGTTTCTTACTATCCATTTAATATAACATAACTAGTTGGGAACTTGTCTGTTCAAGCACTTATCACCCCTACGCCTGGTTTCCACGCATACCCCGGTTTACATAACTGAGCAGGTATTCGAATACACTCCGGACTGTCGGGTCCAGAGGTTGAAGCGAAAAGGTCCGCCATGACAAATGATTTACAATCCGGCTAGGGACAAAATATGTCATTTGAAGTACACAGTCACTTAGACTGACTAAATTCTTCTTCTATACCATCCAACAGGATGTCTAGCCTACAATCCTGATGGGAATACTTTGCAGCTAATCCTACCTGGTCATATACCAGACTAATGGGGATCTCTTTCCCATCTGACCCTATAGGCCCGATCTCGGCCATGTGATTCGGGTCATCCTTGGTGTACCGCGTCTTCACCATGGCCCGGGCTTCCCTCGCACCTTGTCGGCAGGCCGATATCTTGCATAATCGGAAGCGCCGCCGCGCTCCTTTGAGCATCTCTACAAGCTCCCCCATGCCTCCCGGCAGGGAACGGATGGCCACAAGGCCTGGGCAATACCCTTCATCACCTGCCGAACTTGTTCGTGCAGTTGTGAGAGCTCTTGTAGAAGATCGCCTGCGGATCCGGGCATCTCCTCTTCAGGACGACCTGTAAGCATACCTACAGACATAACTCTATTAGCCCGTTTCTTCGCCGAACTGTGTAAAGGTTCATTCGAGAACTTACTAAAAATGCCACGTCAAAGCCTATTATTTTCCTTCACGGAGTCAGCAAGCTGGGCCTGAACATCTTTTAATTCAATGCCCAGCTGGGTATTGGCATCTTGGAGATCGTTCTTCTCTCGTCTAACCCGTGTAAGCACATGCTCGCCATCCTCTAGCTGTTGTTTATCTTGTTGCTCATCCTCTTGTGCGATCCCCGGATTCCCTTCGGGATTATCTGCAGAATCTATTATTAGATTCCCAAGCATGCCGAACACTAACTGGTACACGTAATTACATTCTTTTTGAGACAAGTATTACCAGATGAGGTCTTCTTAGATTCCTCCATTCCGGCAACTGTGGCCCTTAGCCGGGCTTTGCACTCCTCCAGCTCTTGGGACAAATGGGTATTCTTCTCTGTAAGAACCTATGCATACATTGATCCTTAAATTAGTTGTGCCAACTATTTCAAGTCTCAGGGGCTACTGATATGCATAATTATCAGATTTTCTTACCCGTATATCCTTTAAATACTGGTCCATGGCTCTAGCAAGACCACCTTGAGCAGCTCGAATGTACGCGTCTCCTGAGTTGAAGGCATTGAACGCCTCTTCGGAGAAATTAGGGTCTCAGAGTATGGCCCGTCGACGCCTGTGATTCATGGCGCTCTCCACTTTGGAATTTGCAGCGGATATTCTATCTGCATCCTCTCTAGGAGTACCGTCCGGTGTTGTCCCCATGTTAGCCTCCGCCCCTGAGTCCGGCTCCAGAGTCTGGCTGGTGGAGGCGTGGCCAGCAGGCTCTCCAGACACAGTCCAGCGAGCGCTTTTTCTGCCATGGAACCATGAAAATTGTTATATCTTAAAAGACGATAGTCACGTAGCAGGTTTTTAATCATACCTCTGCGACAACGTCTCAGTCCTAATCGCCTTCCTTTTAAGCCTAACCGGCTTCGGTGCCCCTTGTTGACGAGTCACTACGGGTTCGGCACGGCGCCCTGATGGCCTTCCCTGTAAAACGTAATACATGTGCGGTGGGCAAGGCGCAAAGAAGGGATCCTTCTCGGAAGTTAGGACTCCGGCTTTACTTACGTGTGATACAGGGAGTAGGCTGGGATAATCAGCTATGATGGCCACTAAAGCACCGTCACAGCTTAACTGGTAAAACATCCTGTCGACGAGCTCCACAAATATGTCCTGATCTTCTTCAAGTCCGGGGTCGATGGCCCGGTCAGGGTCCTCTGGCTGTGGAGACGGGCTGTGGACCTCCCACACATCTTTTCGTAGTTCCTGCTATGAATTAGCAAGGTAAATATTTGTGATGAAGAATGCAGGAATGAATGGCGTTGAGTAAAAGATAGCGGCTCACCCAGCTTGGGGGGTTGTACATGGAAAATCCATCCCGTGGCTTAATGCGGATAAACTCCGCTTCTTCTCCTTTATACAAATCGGACAGTATTTTCGCCAGAGTGGTGGCGGAGTCTGGACCTTTACAACCGCAGCGGGTGGCATCGTCTTCTCCATTGAAGTTTCACATGGGTTTCCCCCGATACTGGAGTGGCTGCACCCCCCGCATTATGCATATTGGCATAACTTCGATTATTGTCAATCCTGATTTGGCCAGGATTTTTATCCTGCCAATCAGATAAAGGACCTATCTGTTATCTTCCTCCTGGGGGCTCCGGGGACGCCAGCTGCGGTGTTTCTTTAGTGGGGCACTGATAAACTCAGGAAGGCCCATCCAGATAGGGTCCGGAAGAGGTATGTCATCTATATAAAACCATTCCGAAGGCCAGTCTTCGGATGTCTCCTTGGGAGTGTCGGATAGGTATCTGGTCCCGGCGATGCGCCATATTTAGGCTCCGCCCACTTGATATATTGATCCCTCATGATTACGAGGGACGAGGCAGAATAGCCTCTTCCATAGCTTGAAATGAGCTTCACAGCCCAGAAATAGCTCGCAAAGGGCGACATAACCTGCGATGTGCAGTATGGAAGCAGGAGTGAAGTTATGCAGCTGGAGGCCGTAGTACTCCAGGAGCCCGCGGAGGAACGGATGGATTGGAAATCTGAGGCCCCTCGGCAAGTAAGGGACAAGGCATACTCGCTCCCCCCTGGACGGGTTGGGGAAACTCTCTGCTTGCTCCCCGCCATCGTAAGTGGCTAGTCCGGCTCGGACGGGGACAATATATGCAGGCGGGAGAAACCTCTGGGTCTGCAACTCCACCAATTGGCCATGGGATAGGAAACACTTCTCCCAATCACCTAGCTTAGCACTACGGGAGCGAGAAGAGGAGCTGCAGCGGCCGGCCATGATGGGATGGATTTTTTCGGGCGCGCTTTGATGGATTTTCGCTGGGGGAAGATGGTGTGATTTGGATATGAGGATCCCCGTCCCTTTAATAGGCGGTTTACTTACATGGTCAGGGTGGCAAATGTAAAAATTCTCCGACTTCTCGCATTCGCTCGACACGTGGAGACTGCCATTATTAAGGTACAGAAGCCGAGGAGTACAACATAATGGGAAGCCGGACACTGCTCGTTACAACAGGTACTCAGGGATTTTGGAGAAGAACCCGCCTTGCAATGTCGAAGACAATCTGCACGTCGGACTCATCGTCATTGAAGCCTAGTTTAGGGGCTACTAAGGGAGTCCTGGATTAGGGGGTCCTCGGACAGCCGGACTATATATTTTGGCCGGACTATTGGACTATGAAGATGCAAGATTGAAGACTTCGTCCCGTGTCCGGGTGGGACTCTCCTTTGCGTGGAAGGCAAGCTTGGCAATTCGGATATGTAGATATCCTTCTCTGTAATCGACTCTGTGTAACCCTATCCTCCTCCGGTGTCTATATAAACCGGAGGGTTTAGTCCTAGGACAACAACAATCATAATCATAGGCTAGCTTCTAGGGTTTAGCCTCTACGATCTCGTGGTAGATCAACTCTTGTAATACTCATATCATCAAGATCAATCAAGCAGGAAGTAGGGTATTACCTCCATAGAGAGGGCCCAAACCTGGGTAAACATTGTGTCCCCCGCCTCTTGTTACCATTAGCCTTAGACGCACAGTTCGGGACCCCCTACCTGAGATCCGCTGGTTTGACATCGATAGTAGGTGCCCTGACTAGGGGCAGTTCTTTTGCTTGCTTTTTTGGGCTTCCAGAATAAGCTGCCCCCTACCCAGCTTACTCTAGAAGCCCAACCGAAATTTTATTTTTAGAAGCCTACTACTCAAGTATTAACGACTAGGCTTCTAAAAAACAAATTTGGTTGGGCTTCTAGAATAAGCTCTACCCAGCTTATTCTAGAAGCCACCAAAAGAACTGACCCTAAACAGTTACCGTGGCGCGTAAAACAGCTGCCATGCATGGCCGCTGTCAACAAAGCATGTTTCATTATATTATTTTTTTGAAAATATAATATAATATCAAGTGCTAGATATCAATTACACCCAGCCTCTGCACCAACAATATGCATCAAAATATCCAGATTGCACACACCCAAAAAACAAAAAGAAAAGAGAAAGAAGAAAATACTACCCTGCCACGGTGATCAATCACCCGCAGTAGTAGCACTCTAACCATCACCAAAGACAGCACCTGGACTATAAAGAAGGTTCTTCAAAAGCAACGCCTCCGGGAAGGAAACAATGCACAAGCATTGTCACTGCCCGATCAAAGGTTATAGGTTTTCACCTTGGAGAAAGATTGCATTCCCAAAAACAATGCCTTCAACAAGGCCACTGTCAGACACAACCAATAAAGGCCAGACCTTGGGTTTTCAACCTGAAAATAATGACTCGGTACTACAAGGAGCACCACCAACAAAGAAGTCCTCCAATGTTGCAGAGGATACTACTACAAGCCACGTACCATCAGGCTCACAGGAACTTGTGCCCAATCTAGACGGGAACATATCCCGCAAGCCAAGTCTAAACAACTGCGTGTGAAGCAAAGTCTTCATCGCCTCCAAGACCCGCCATCGCCATTGTAGGTCCTCCAACCACACCATGGCATTCTCCGCATGTGTAGATATCATGGAAATCTTGTTGCAGACATGTCCCAAGGTGTCAACAAAAGTAGAGCTTTGTGATACTTCAGAGGTGGACTTTCCGAGACAAATACCCATGATGAGATTGTCAAAAATCAAGAGAGAAGAGTGTGTGTGGCACACTTGATGCATTCACTTTTGGAGGATTTATACAAGTTACAACAGCTCGTGATCAGCTTAATAAATCCTAACAAACAACAGAGAAGTTATGGGAGATGGGTTAGCCGATCCAGGAGAATAGGACTCATGAGAGAAGATAATGATGGAGAGCCGGATGGATCAACCCAAAAAATAGCCTTATCCGGATTTTTGGGAGGGGCGACTTCGTGCTGCCGTGGTCGTACCTCCTCCTACCCGCCCCTCCTCTCCCTTACCGCCGGTGGCGGCCGCCAATACCGGCGTGGCTACCATCGACACACGCACGGGTCTGCGTGACCTGGAGGGCTGCAATCCAGTGGAAGTTTGCCGCATCCCGCACCGTCTGGCAGCTGCCGACAGCTCAGAAACGACCACCATCGACGCTCAGGCTGCAGGTGGGACATGAGCGGGCAGCCCGCCAAATCATACACAGATTAAGGGAATCTCCAACGTCAACACACAATTTTTCTCCCGCATCCATCCGCGGGGAGATTTGTCCACGGGCACGGATGTGGGAGGACGACATCCAACCGTAGCCACATCTATTTGACAATAGTTCAAACCAACTAGACGAAATTCACGCAAACCATGCGAATATAAACACGAACAGATTTCATATAAACATGACAAATTTCATTACATTTACATCAACTAAGCGGTGCTAGTCCGGCTCTGTAGGTATAATTAATACCTAATGTAAATGGTCACCGTCTTCATGGTCGTGGCGGTGGGGCGCGGCCTCGGCGGTGTCCTCCTCCTCGGCGGTCTTGCTGAACACCACCTTGTCGCACTCCTTGTAGGCGGCCACCACTTCCGCCTCTCGCTGGTGGCACCGCCAGCGGGCGAGGCGGATCTTGCATGCGAAGCGGTGGACTCGAGCAGCACCTCCTGCTCCGCCAGATCTGCGTCTGACGTGGTCGCCCTGCCAGCAGTGTGCTGCTCCTCCGCCTGCTAGTGCTCCTAGAGGAGGTGGTGGTTGTAGGTGGCATCGGCCTGCGCCTCTTGGAAGTGCTCCTCCCGCATCATGTCCAAGTAACGGGAACGAGCCTCGCCGATGTTTATGGTGCAATACACCAGCGAGGGTGGCGCGGAGGACGAGGAGGGTGGCATGGAGGAGTAGGAGGATGGCACCGGCTTTTCGTCGTCTGCGTCCTCCATTGGGTTGTCGTCGTCCTCTGACTGCCTATTGGCCAGCCAACCGGCAGCAATGTGGCCATCTCCTTCTTCTGCTCCAGCATCAGCCCGTCCCAGAGAGCTTTGGCGGGTGACGAATCCATGGTGGGGGTGGTGCAAAGAGAGATCGGAGACGGATGACTGCGGCTATGGCCGGGGCAGCGGCTTATATAGCAATGGCGGGTGGCAGAGGGGCGAACGAGTTGTGCCAGAGGAGATGCCTCGGAAATAGCGTTCCATCAATGTGGACGGCAGATGGACAGATGGGTGGCCTTCGTTTCGTTTGAACGTGATGCAGTCGCGTGCACCTGGAAGCGGCGCGGGCAGTGCTCTCTCGGTCGGCGTGCCACTTCAATGCCGGTGGCAGTGAGCAGTCGCGTCCGCTCTAGCCGGGTATGAATGCGGGCACTGACGCTCTGAAGCGAGCTGTCCGTTTCATGCGGGAAGCGCGTGGGGGCGAGGGAGGGGTTTTTGGTGGGCCAGGGTGGTCAGAAGCGGGCATGGAAGCGGTCTGGATTACCACAAAGCCCCCACGTTTATCTACAATTTGCGGGAGAAAGCATCCCAAACCGCACTCGTGTTGGATGGCATCTGCTGTCCAAATGCATGCAGGAGGTTAAGTGGGTTAAGTGGGGCGATCTGTAGAAGTAGAATCCTAACAGATGAATCGCTCATCGAGAAAACAGTGAACATAGTTGGATGGCGCACACAAGAGGACGTCACAGAGTTTTCATCCTCTACATGATGTTGGCCAACAGGTCACGGATGGGCTTCCATGAGGTCGGCCTTGAGTGCAGGTGTGCCTGACCGTCACGGTGTCCTAGCCCGAAGTGTGGTGCGCCGACACGGACAACCCTGGTGTCGGTGTCAAAACCGGCGGATCTTGGGTAGGGGGTCCCGAACTGTGCGTCTAGGCGGATGGTAACAGGAGACAAGGGACATGATGTTTTTACCTAGGTTCGGGCCCTCTCGATGGAGGTAAAACCCTACTCCTGCTTGATTAATATTGATGATATGGGTAGTACAAGAGTTGATCTACCACGAGATCAGAGAGGCTAAACCCTAGAAGCTAGCCTATAGTATGATTGTTGTTCGTCCTATGGACTAAAACTCTCCGGTTTATATAGACACCGGAGAGGGCTAGGGTTACACAGAGTCGGTTACAATGGGAGGAGATCTTCATATCGTATCGCCAAGCTTGCCTTCCATGCCAAGGAAAGTCCTATCCGGACACGGGACAGAGTCTTTAATCTTGTATCTTCATAGTCCGGGAGTCCGGACACCCCCTAATCCAGGACTCCCTCAGTAGCCCCTAAACCAGGCTTCAATGACGACGAGTCCGGCGCGCAAATTGTCTTCGGCATTGCAAGGCGGGTTCCTCCTCCGAATACTTCATAGAAGATGTTGAACACAAGGATAGTGTTCGGCTCTGCAAAACAAGTTCCACATACCACCGTAGAGAGAATAATATCTGTACCAATCTAATCTGCTGACGTATTCTGTAGCGTGACATCACGCCACGGCCAAGCCTTTGTTCATTTTACCGTTCCACCTCAGCGCGTTTAGCGAGGCGGTTTCCTTGGCACATCTTGTCAAAGCAAAGATCGTGTCCCCTTATTCCGGGATTCTCATCAATACGGGCGTAGGTAACCCAACCGCGCCATTAATCGCGGCGCTTGGGAGATAAGCGAGTTTTATTAGGCCAGTGGGGGCTCGTAGTTTCGGCCGCCCATATAAGGGGATAAGGATCTACCCTTTCCATTTACGCCTTCTTCCTCCTTTGCTTATCCGTCCCTGCGCACTCGAGCTCCAACGCCCAAGCCCGCACTTCCCACCTCAACCTACTCCAATCATGTTCGGAGCGGGAGGTGGATGGATGGCCTCCTCCGTCACGGAGGGGCAAATCAAAAAGTTGAGGAAAGCCGGATACTTGTCTGACGACATCGCGCACCGGCTTCCAGATGAGGGACAACTCATCCCCTCCCCTAGGCCCCATGAGAGGGTTGTATTTCTTCCCCATTTCCTCCGCGGACTGGGCTTTCCTCTTCACCCTTTCGTCCGGGGGCTCATGTTCTACTACGGACTGGACTTCCACGATCTGGCCCCGAACTTTATCCTCAACATCTCGGTGTTTATCGTCATGTGTGAGGCCTTCCTCTGCATCCAGCCCCACTTCGACTTATGGCTGAAGACTTTTAATGTCAAGCCGAAGGTAGTTGGCGGGCGCCAAGTGGAGTTCGGAGGTGCCATGGTGGGCCGGATGGCCAACGTCCTATGGCTCGAGGGCTCCTTCGTGGAGACAATAAAGGGGTGGCAATCGGGGTGGTTCTACATCACCGAGCCGCGCGATCCCAAATGGGTGGCGGCCCCCGAATTCCGATCTGGCTTCCCCACACGGCTCACTTCCTGGAAAGAGACGGGCCTAACATGGGGGGATTCGGAAGAGCTGACCGGACTTCAAACCTGCGTCCAAGAGCTGGCGAACAAGAATCTCAAGCTTGTCAACGTAGTCTAGGTCATGCTCATCCGCCGGATCCTCCCATGCCAACAACGGGCCTTCAAATTATGGGAGTTCGACCCGGCACAGCACCAAACCTTGAGCAAGCTTTTCGACACTATGTACGAAGATGCCTGGAAAGTGCTGTTTAAGGGCGCTGAGGCACCCGCATCCGCTACCGAAGATCGCAGATTCAGCTCGTGGCGTTAGGCCAGCGAGGTAAGCTATTCTACCCTTTACGGGACTCTTGTCTTCCATAGTCTGACTCTATGTGGGACCTAACCTCCCTTTCCTTTGACAGGACTGGCTGAAGACATCCGGGCAGGTGAACTGTCTGACTCCCTTACCAGAAGACCCAGCGGACACCCGATTGACAGGGTTGCTGGTCCCGGCACCTCACGTGGTGCCGGAGAAGAAGGCCAAGAAGAAGGCCACGGGGACTCGAAAGAGTTCCCGGCGCCTGGTGGTGTTGGATTCATCGCCTGACAACCCCGAAGCACCCTCCGCCTCTGAGGACGAGGAGGAGGAAGAAGAAGAAGCCTCTCCCCCTCCAACGGGGGGAGGAAAGAAAAGGAAGGCCGCCCCAACTGGGGAGGCCGGAGGGTCCAAGAAGGGGAGGACCCTTCTGCCGGACTACGCCTCTGATGCCGAAGACGGCGGGGAGGAATGGCCATCCAGGGTCAAGCCCCTGGCAAAATCGTAAGTGTCCGGATACCAGAATAACTTATGGCATTCCTCTATTGTATGGTACCTTCTAACGCCGAATTCAATCATGCAGTCCGCCCAGGGCTCAGCTTGACGATTTGACGAGCGGCTCCCTGGATTCGTCGCACGTGAATAGCGCTTCACTCCTAACGGCCTCCTCCCATCTCCCTACGGAAGACGCCGAGGTGGAGTCCCAAAAGGGACTAAACCAGGAGGAGGTGGTCCTGGAGGCGCCGCAAGGCGACCTCCCGGACTCCAGGCCCAAAGGGTGTAAAGCCCCAGAGGGATCTAAGTCCGGCCCTCGGCCGGACACTACTCCGGAACCATCAAGGGTTCCAGAGTCCGACAGGCGGCGCCTTCGTAAGAAGGGCAAGCCTACGACGCCGGCGACCTCCGTCCACCTGGGGGCGCCAGACGATTTGCTGGAGGTGCTTAACGGTGCCTCCATCGACAAAGAACACCACACTGTTATGAGTGTGGTGATTCAGAAGGTTCAGTCCGCCAAGAGCGGGCTGACAGAAGCCTGTACAAGTCTGTTAACAGGCTTTGAGGTATGTATTCAAAACATATAAAAATTTTACCGCATGGACAGTAGCCCCTGATGCTCAGTTTGGTGTTTGGAAAGAAAAGCTGAGCTGAGGATCTAAAAATATATATGCAGGAGTCTAACATAAGTATGTCAATATGGGAATGCAGGCTGCGCTACTGACCTCTGCCGCACTAACTGCGGAGGTCAATGCATTGAAGGAGAGCCTCGAGCGGTCCGAGAACGAGCTCAGCCGTGCCAAGAAGCAGCTCGAGGACAAGGAGGGTATGTAATACCGCATGTAAATGTATATAGAAATACTTTGTTGCAAATAATGACAGGACCAACGCAAATGTTGCAGGGGCCACAGCCGAGGTGGCGACCCTGAAGGAAGCGGTGTCCAAGGCCGAAAACAGTGCGGCCTTAGATCGCACCGAGCGAGAGAAGCAGGAGGCGCGGGTGGCGGAGGTGCAGCAAGAGCTCCAGGCTCTCATGGAGAAACACGAGAGTTTGGAGCGTGACTCGAAGACTCGAGAGTCCGAGCTCGCCTTGGCTCTTAAGAGTGCCAAGACCGCTAAGGCCAAAGCCCAGAAGGCCCTCCAGGAGATCGAGGCGATGAAGAAGATAGCGGCGGGTAAGGCATTCATTATGCAAATCAAGAATATAAAAGTAAATTATTTGTTACTTACCCGAATCCGGAGCTCTCCAGGAGCGTTCGCCGATCTGCCCCGTAGTGTGTCTGATGCTGCCGCATTCTACCGAGCCGAGGAGTGGAGCTCGACGGAAAAGGTGTTCTCGTCTCAGTATGATGAGGCCGAACATCCGATGCCTCTGAGCAACCAGCTGAAGCAGCTGGTCGAGCTCCACAAGGTGGCCGAACAGGCCATGAAGGGCCTCATAGTTCGGTTGTGTCCTAGAGAAGCCATGCCTGGGAGCTACTTCAGTCTGGTGCAGCGGCTGGTGGACGCGTGTCCGTGGACTGAGGTCATCAAGCGCTCCTTCTGTATCGAAGGTGCCCATCGGGCCTTTGCCCGTGCTAAAGTGCACTGGGGCAAGCTGGACGCTGAGAAGCTTTTGACGGACGCGCCACCGCCGGGCAAGGAGTATCGCACGCCCGAGATGTATTATAAGGGCGTCCTGAAGGGTGCCCGCCTTATAGCGGGTGAATGCTCCAAAGATGTAATTTTTGAGTAGACTCGCATCTGTTATCCTGTACGCTGAAAACTTTGTTCATATGCATTAAGCAACGCTTGTTAATTTAAAATATTACCTTCTGTGCGGCCGTTTATCAAATCTGAGAGATGCAAGTCGACGGCTTCTACCCCCATGCCACCAGTGCTGGGGTGTTCAGGATAAACCTGAGCGCTCTTGTTCCCATTCTTGGGTCCATCTAGGGAGGCGCTCAGCACAACGAACCAGGCCATCGGACTTATAATGCTTCATCACTCTCACTTAGCCATAGAATTCTATAATTTTAAATTTCGGCGAAGCCCCTAGTATTCGGAAGACCGAGTTCGGGGCGCTATCCACGCCTAGGCCGGATAAGTCCGACTCCTCGCTCTAAGCGGCATAAGTCTTTAAGGACTCGAAAAAACCTCGCGAACAGCGACCGGTCTCTCGCACTATCATGACGGTCAGTTTTAGCTTTCTCTACTGAGGTATTAACCCAGCTCAACTGGGACACAATCGCAGTAGTTCTCCCAGCGTTACCTTAGCCAACATTGCGGAACGTAAGGTACCAAAACATGGGAGCCGAGCAAACCCAACTATTGACCCAAGACATGATTCGGAGCCGATGCATATAGTGTTATAAGTTCGGGGTGCCGCACTCGTGAGAGTGTTCGGTCTTCTCACACCATGTTATGGGGTGCTTAAGCCCCTGGTGTATTGGCCGTACCAAAGTGTACGGTTGCATAATGTCATGACTGAACATATTTGTATAAAAAAATAGATGAATACAATAATAGATAAGAGCTATGTATTGTTTATTAAAAAAGGGCTGCTATGAAAGCAGAACGATACAAATAGTGCGATAAACAAGAGATGGGATTATTTGACATATCCCCCTCCAGGGGTAAGCTGCGGGACTTTAAGTAAAACAGGTATTTAGCTCGTTATAGAGACCACCTGGACATTTGACGTGGCTTATTCTCTCCCTGGCTGTTGCATCGTGTGTTCGGCGAGTATATTGCCGGACAGGCCTTCCGAATAGTTGGGTCCTTAAAGTATATAAAAAAAGGAACGGCAGAAGAGGGAGCCCCTAAGTGCGGTTGAGCCGCATTCTGGGCGTGTCGTGGTTGTGCCCCTCCCCTTATGCCCATGGTATTTCCAAAGCGTAATTATGTACGCGTGGTACCGATATCGCCATCTAGCGAGGGCTGGGGTTGGGGCTGCACTGCTATGCTTGCTCGGAACGTTCCATCCGGTTTTGTTATAGGTTACTTCGGGCGCACTTGACGTTGTCCGGACGTTTTACACCCGGATTGGAGAATTGCCTTGAGAGGCTACTCTATACTTCCGCCGCCAGGGCTGCCGTGTGCTCCTCCGTTCGGAGAGAGCGTTCGGTGTTTCTATTTACCGTGATGACTCCGCGAGGGCCTGGCATCTTGAGCTTGAGATATGCGTAGTGCGGCACCGCATTGAATTTTGCAAATGCGGTTCGTCCGAGCAGGGCGTGATAGCCACTGCGGAATGGGACTATGCGAAGATTAACTCTTTGCTTCGGAAATTATCCGGGGATCCGAAGACCACTTCGAGTGTAACCGAGCCTGTACAGCTGGCTTCTACAGCTGGTATGACGCCTTTAAAGGTTGTCTTTGTGGGTTTAATCCTTGAGGGATCTATACCCATTTTTCGCACTGTATCCTGATAGAGCAGGTTCAGGCTGCTGCCGCCGTCCATGAGGACTCTAGTGAGGTGAAATCCGTCGATGATTGGGTCTAGGACCAATGCGGCGAATCCACCGTGACGAATGCTAGTGGGGTGGTCCCTTCAATCAAAAGGGATCGGGCAGGAGGACCATGGGTTGAACTTTGGGGCGACTGGCTCCAACGCATAGACGTCCTTTAGAGCATGCTTCCGCTCCCTTTTGGGGATATGGGTTGCATATATCATGTTCACCGTCCGCACTTGCGGGGGGAAGCCCTTCTGTCCTCTGTTGTTCGGCGGCCGGGGCTCCTCCTCGTCATCGCTATGCAGCCCCTTGTCTCTTGTTTCGGCACTTAACTTGCCTGCCTGCTTGAACACCCAACAATCCCTGTTGTTGTGGTTGGCTGGTTGTTCGGGGGTGCCGTGTATCTGACACGAGCGATCGAGTATCCAGTCTAAACTGGATGGGCCCGGAGGGTTTCTTTTGAATGGCTTCTTCCGCTGACCGGGTTTAGAGCTTCTGAATCCGGCGTTGACTACCGTATCCTCAGTATTGTCGCTGTTAATGCAGTGCTTGTGCTTGTTGCAACATGACCTGCCATTGTTGTCCTTGGTATCCGAATTGTCAGGGCTCTTGGTTATGTTATTGTTGCGAGCTAGCCAGTTGTCCTCTCCCGCACAAAAGCGGGTCATGAGTGTCGTGAGGGCTGCCATAGATTTCGGCTTTTCCTGTCCTAGGTGTCGGGCGAGCCATTCGTCTCGGATGTTGTGCCTGAAGGCTGCGAGGGCCTCGGCGTCCGGACAGTCGACTATTTGATTTTTCTTGGTTAGGAACCGTGTCCAGAATTGTCTGGCCGATTCCTCTGGCTGCTGGATTATGTGGCTTAGGTCATCGGTGTCTGGTGGTCGCACATAAGTGCCCTGGAAGTTGTCAAGGAATGCGGACTCCAGGTCCTCCCAGCAACTAATTGACTCTGCTGGCAGGCTGTTAAGCCAATGCCGAGCTGGTCCTTTAAGCTTGAGCGGGAGGTATTTGATGGCGTGTAGATCATCACCACGGGCCATGTGGATATGAAGGAGATAATCCTCGATCCATACCGCGGGATCTGTTGTGCCATCGTATGATTTGATGTTTACGGGTTTATAACCCTCGGGGATTTGATGATCCATTACTTCGTCTGTGAAGCATAGTGGGTGTGCGGCGCCCCTGTACTGGGCTATATGGCGACGTAGCTCGGCTGAGCTTTGTCTGTTGTATTCGGCCTGGCCGTATTTATCATATCCAGCGTGACGGTTATCGTAACGTGATGTGGGGTGCCCACGCGATCCGTAGATCGATCTTGTTTGCCTTGCCTTATCCTCCAATATGTCTCGCAGGTCTGTTGCGTTTCCCCGTGCTCTGGTATTCTTAGAGCGGCGCCGGGGTGCGGCTTGGATTGAGGGACGAAGGGCCTCTCTGTCCCGGCCACGGGGTGGCCGATCGGGCGCATCATACGCTGGTGATGTAGGTTTAGTTGCTTCCTCCTCTAGTTGGGGTAGCAGCCCGCGCTTTGGGTAACTCTTGGAGGGGCGTTCGAGTTTATATTCCTCGGCCGCCAGGACTTCAGTCCATCTGTCGTCTAGCAAGTCTTGGTTAGCTCTAAGATGCTGCTATTTTTTCTTGAGGCTGCTCGCCGTGGCCATAAGCCTGCGTTTGAAACGCTCTTGTTCGACGGGATCCTCTGGCACAATGAATTCGTCGTCGTCGAGGCTTGCCTCGTCTTCGGAGGGAGGCATATAATTGTCATCCTCGACCTCTCTGTTTGCCGCTCTCTCATGAGGGCTGGCTCCTTCGTCGTCCTGCGCTGAATCCTGCTGGAGGGGGTTGTCTTCGGCACTGTCCGGGGTATTGTTGTCTCCGGTGCCGGATTCGTCGTTCTTGCTTTGGCGGGACTTAGAGCGGCGCCGCTGACATAGGCGCTTGGGTTGCTTCTTGGAGGGGCCGTCCTCCGCTTTTTCATCGCCATCCCCTGCTTTGGGGGTGTCCATCATGTATATGTCGTATGACGAGGTGGCCTTCCAGTGCCCTATAGGTGCTGGTTCTTGGTCGTCTCCTTCATCGGCGTCCATACCGTCGATGTCTTCGGAGTTGAAGTCGAGCATGTCGGTTAGATCGTCGACAGTGGCTACAAAGTGGGTGGTGGGTGGGTTTCAAATTTCTTCGTCGTCCGCATCCCAACCCTGCTGACCATAGTTCGGCCAGGGCTCTCCTGACAAAGAGAGAGACTTTAGTGAATTCAGGATATTGCCGAAGGGCAAGTGCTGAAAGACGTCTGCGGCGGTCAACTCCATGATCGGAGCCCAATCGGGTTCGATCGGAAGGGGTGCGGAAGATTCGGAGTCCGGAACAGAGTCTGGCACCTTGGAGTCACGGGCCTTGCAAAGGACTAGGCTGGTATTCGGCTCTATCGCCATAGAGATTGCGGCTCCTGGGGCGGCGCCCAACCGACCGTCCCCGACTGGCGCAGCCGGCTCCGAGCTAATGGTCGGAGCGGACACCTGAGCGGCGCTCGAGGCACTGTCCGGCGGCAGAGCTAGATCATGCTCATCGTGACAGTGCGGCGCGCACGGCTGTGGCTCGAATCCGTCGAAGATCAAGTCCCCGCGGATATCGGTCGTGTAGTTTAGGCTTCCAAATCTAACATGATGGCCAGGGGCGTAGCTTTCGATCTGCTCCAGATGGCCAAGCGAATTGGCCTGCATTGCGAAGCCGCCGAATACGAAGATCTGTCCGGGGGGAAAAGTCTCACCCTAGACCGCGTCGTGGTTGACGATCGAAGAAGCCATCGGGCCTAAGGGTGACGACACAGAGGAACTCTCAATGAAAGCACCAATGTCGGTGTCAAAACCGGCGGATCTCGGGTAGGGGGTCCATAACTGTGCGTCTAGGCGGATGGTAACAGGAGACAAGGGACACGATGTTTTTACCCAGGTTCGGGCCCTCTCGATGGAGGTAAAACCCTACTCCTGCTTGATTAATATTGATGATATGGGTAGTACAAGAGTTGATCTACCACGAGATCAGAGAGGCTAAACCCTAAAAGCTAGCCTATGGTATGATTGTTGTTCGTCCTACGGACTAAAACTCTCCCGTTTATATAGACACCGGAGAGGGCTAGGGTTACACAGAGTCGGTTACAATGGGAGGAGATCTTCATATCGTATCGCCAAGCTTGCCTTCCACGCCAAGGAAAGTCCTATCATAGAGCAACTCTCAGGCCATCGAAAGCAATCTCCACATCAGCTCGGAACTTGCCGAGCAGTTAGATCCGATGGAGCTCTCTTCCCTAAACGAGCTCTTGGATCGCATCGCCGCCCTGGGAGTCGCTACAGATTACGGCTAGATTGGGCTTAAATCCGCCCTGGGAGTCACCCTTAGGCCTTGAGTGGTATTGAGTGTCAGGACCTACAAGGTGTGCCGAGTGTCGGACTCCAAGTGCCTCGAGTCCGTTAGTGCGCATGACGACAAAGTGATTATCGTGGCCGCCTTTGGGTTTGATAACGTCTTGTTCACCAGATCGGCCGACAGCACCGTCAAGGTTTGGCGGCAAGAGATGGCTGGGAAGGGCGGCACGATAAAGCATATCCTTGAGAAGGTACTCGGGAAGGGCGAGAGCGCGGTCACCACCATCGCCATGTTGCCCAAGGACCGCATCGTCTATGTTGGCTTGTCGGATAGGCTAGTCACCTAATGGTTCTGGGTCGCCGGCGAATTGAGATATGGTGGTGTCCTCAAGGGCCACAAGATGTCGGTGATGTGCATGGCGATGTGTGGCAACGTCGTCGTAAGTGGTTCAGCCGACCAGCCCCTCTGCGTTTGGCGTCGTGACGGGGCAGAGCATGTTTGTCTAAGCGTGCTAGCCGGACACACCGAACCCATGAAGTGCATTGCCATGGACGAGAAGGTTTGGACGGTGATCGGCGGTTTGTGGTGTACAGGGGAAGCCTCGACGGGTCGGTCAAGGTCAGGCATCTGTCAGACGCAGAAGCAGAGCGAGTTGTGCCAGCGTTGGTGACGTGGAACACACCAGCACCACCGCAGCCATCGCAGGTGTGGAGGGGCCGGCCGGCTCCGGCGCCGTACGCGGAAGCTTGGGCGTTGTACCAGACGCCGGAGCTGAAGCCCGTGCACGTGGCAGCTAAGTGAGGTCAAAGCAATCGTACGTGCGTGCATGGAAACAATGTGCTGGGATCAGCAAAGTGGGTTTAGTGGGGTCCCCATGGGTTAAATGGGATAGCCCTCAGGGGGATTCATTATCTCCTCTAAATTTTGATCTGGCAGCTGATGCCTTGGCTATTTATGCTTAATACTGCTAAAAATATTGGTCTTATAAAATGGGTTCTCACTGAAAATACTGTAAATGGTGTTAATATGCTTCATTATGCAGATGACACAATTTTTTGTTATAGGATGATTATGACAGTGCTCCCAATTTAAAATATGTTTTATGTCTCTTTGAGCAGATGTCTGGTTTAAAAAATAACTTTCACAAAAATGAACTCTTCCTTTTTGGAGATGTTGTTGATAAGGCAGATGCCTATACTAGGATTTTTACTTTCCTTGTTGGTACTTTACCCATGAAATACTTGGGACTCCCTCTAGATGAAAAAAGGATTAGAAACAAACATTGGAAACCTCCTAAGGAGAGGATGGAAGGTAAATGTGAAAACTGACGGGGGAGATTACTAGCTAGTCCTGGGAGAATCACCCTGCCACAGTCTTCGTTAACTGGGATTCCATACTTTATGATGTATTTTTAAGGGTTACTAGTGGTTGTTTGTAAACGTATGGAGTTTTTTAGATCTAGACTACTATGGCAAGACAATGTTGATAAGAAAAAAACATCATGTTAAGTGGTCTGAGGTTTGCGGACCTAAAGACATGAGTGGATTAGGGATTCAAAATTTAACTTTGATGAACAAAGCTCTGTTGTATACGTGGTGGTGGAAACTTATCGATTCAGAAGACTTATGGCAGGAGATTATTTGTAATAAATAAAAAAGGACAAATGTTTGAATGCAATCACATCTAGACAGGGGATTCTCACTTCTGGTGTGATATTCTTAAACATAAAGATCATTTCCTATCTCTCTCTCTCTCTCTATATATATATGTGTGTGTGTGTGTGTGTGTGTGTGTGTGTAGGTTTATTGTAGGGAATGGGGACAATGTGAGGTTTTGGAAGATTGGTGGACTGGACCTAAATCCCCGAAATGTAGTTTCCCTAGATTATACAACATATGCTTTGATAAAAAAACAAGTCTATTAGAAATATCCTTGAGGGAATAAATAATGTGAGATTCAGGACGACTCTGATTGGAGATTCTCTTGAATTATGGAATCACATTAAAGAGGCTTCTGCCTCTCTTGTTCTGAACAACAGAAGCGATGAAGTTGTATGGACCCTGATAAAGAATGGCATTTATTCTGTCAAGTCTTTTTATAGACATTTGATTGAAAACGGGGTTAAATACCCACATCTCTTTATGTGGAAATTTAAAATGTTGCTTAGTGTGAAGGTTTTCATGCAGTTAACTCCCAGAAATAATATTCTCACTAAAGATAACTTGCTGCGTAGAGGTTGGAGAGGTGATAAGAACTGCCCCTTTTGTGTAAGGTATGAAATTGTTAATCATCTATTCTTCACTTGCTCAGTTGCATGCTTACTCTGGAATGTATTAATGTGCTTTTAACTTGACTGATGTGCCTAATAACATAGATTCTTTGGTTGGGTCTTGGGTGGAAAATTTTAATAAAATGGAGAGAAACTTGGTGATGGTGGGGATCTCTGCAATTTGATGGACCCTGTGTTGGGGAACGTAGTAATTTCAAAAAAATTCCTACGCACACGCAAGATCATGGTGATGCATAGCAACGAGAGGGAAGAGTATTGTCCACATACCCTCGTAGACCGATAGCGGAAGCGTTATGACAACGCGGTTGATGTAGTCGTACGTCTTCACGATCCGACCGATCCAAGTACCGAACTTACGGCACCTCCGAGTTCAGCACACGTTCAGCTCGATGACGATCCCCGGACTCCAATCCAGCAGGGTGTCGGGGATGAGTTCCGTCAGCACGACGGCGTGGTGACGAGATGTTCTACCGACGCAGGGCTTCGCCTAAGCACCGCAACGATATGACCGAGGTGGAATATGGTGGAGGGGGGCACCGCACACGGCTAAGGAACGATCACGAAGATCAACTTGTGTGTCTTGGGGTGCCCCTGCCCCTGTATATAAAGGAGCAAGGGGGAGGCCGGCCGGCCCTTGGGGCACGCCAAGGAGGGGGGAGTCCTCCTCCTAGTAGGAGTAGGACTCCCCCTTTCCTAGTCCAACTAGGAAGGGGGAAGGGGGAAGGAAAGAGGAGGGAGAGGGAGAGGGAAAGAGGGGTCGTGCCCCCTCCCCTAGTCCAATTCAGACTCCCCATGGGGGGAGCCACCTCCTGGGCTGCTGCCCTCTCTCTCCCCTCAGGCCCACTAAGGCCCAATACTTCCCCAGGGGGTTCCGGTAACCCCTCCGGCACTCCAGTTTTCTCTGAAACCACCCGAAACACTTCCGGTGTCCGAATATAGTCGTCCAATATATCAATCTTTATGTCTCGACCATTTCGAGACTCCTCGTCATGTCCGTGATCACATCTGGGACTCCGAACAACCTTCGGTACATCAAAACTTATAAACTCATAATAAAACTGTCATCATAACGTTAAGCGTGCGGACCCTACGAGTTCGAGAACTATGTAGACATGACCTAGAACTATTTCCGGTAAATAACCAATAGCGGAACCTGGATGCTCATATTGGCTCCTACATATTGTACCAAGATCTTTATCGGTCAAACCGCATAACAACATACATTGTTCCCTTTGTTCATCGGTATGTTACTTGCCCGAGATTCGATCGTCGATATCCAATACCTAGTTCAATCTCGTTACCGGCAAGTCTCTTTACTCGTTTCGTAATACATCATCTTACAACTAACTCATTAGTTGCAATGCTTGCAAGGCTTAAGTGATGTGCATTACCGAGAGGGCCCAGAGATACCTCTCCGACAATCGGAGTGACAAATCCTAATCTCGAAATACGCCAAGCCAACAAGTACCTTCGGAGACACCTGTAGAGCACCTTTATAATCACCCAGTTATGTTGTGACGTTTGGTAGCACACAAAGTGTTCCTCCGGTAAACGGGAGTTGCATAATCTCATAGTCATAGGAACATGTATAAGTCATGAAGAAAGCAATAGCAGAAAACTAAACGATCAAGTGCTAAGCTAACGGAATGGGTCAAGTCAATCACATCATTCTCCTAATGATGTGATCCCATTAATCAAATGACAACACATGTCTATGGTCAGGAAACATAACCATCTTTGATCAACGAGCTAGTCAAGTAGAGGCATACTAGTGACACTCCGTTTGTCTATGTATTCACACAAGTATTATGTTTCCGGTTAATACAATTCTAGCATGAATAATAAACATTTATCATGATATAAGGAAATAAATAATAACTTTATTATTGCCTCTAGGGCATATTATCTTCAGTCTCCCACTTGCACTAGAGTCAATAATCTAGATTACATAGTAATGATTCTAACACCCATGGAGTCTTGGTGTTGATCATGTTTTGCTCGTGGAAGAGGCTTAGTCAGCGGGTCTGCGACATTCAGATCCGTATGTATCTTGCAAATTTCTATGTCTCCCACCTGGACTAGATCCTGGATGGAATTGAAGCGTCTCTTGATGTGCTTGGTTCTCTTGTGAAATCTAGATTCCTTTGCCAAGGCAATTGCACCAGTATTGTCACAAAAGATTTTTATTGGACCCGATGCACTAGGTATGACACCTAGATCGGATATGAACTCCTTCATCCAGACTCCTTCATTTGCGGCTTCCAAAGCAGCTATGTACTCTGCTTCACATGTAGATCCCGCCACAACGCTTTGTTTAGAACTGCACCAACTGACAGCTCCACCGTTCAATGTAAATACGTATCCGGTTTGCGATTTAGAATCGTCCGGATCAGTGTCAAAGCTTGCATCAACGTAACCATTTACGATGAGCTCTTTGTCACCTCCATAAACGAGAAACATATCCTTAGTCCTTTTTAGGTATTTCAGGATGTTCTTGACCGCTGTCCAGTGATCCACTCCTGGATTACTTTGGTACCTCCCTGCTAGACTTATAGCAAGGCACACATCAGGTCTTGTACACAGCATTGCATACATGATAGAGCCTATGGTTGAAGCATAGGGAACATCTTTCATTTTCTCTCTATCTTCTGCAGTGGTCGGGCTTTGAGTCTTTCTCAACTTCACACCTTGTAACACAGGCAAGAACCCTTTCTTTGCTTGATCCATTTTGAACTTATTCAATACTTTGTCAAGGTATGTGCTTTGTGAAAGTCCAATTAAGCGTCTTGATCTATCATATAGATCTTAATGCCCAATATGTCAGCAGCTTCACCGAGGTCTTTCATTGAAAAACTCTTATTCAAGTATCCCTTTATGCTATCCAGAAATTCTATATCATTTCCAATCAGCAATATGTCATCCACATATAATATCAGAAATGCTACAGAGCTCCCACTCACTTTCTTGTAAATACAGGCTTCTCCAAAAGTCTGTACAAAACCAAATGCTTTGATCACACTATCAAAACCTTTATTCCAACTCCGAGAGGCTTGCACCAGTCCATAAATGGATCGCTGGAGCTTGCACACTTTGTTAGCGACCTTTGGATCGACAAAACCTTCTGGCTGCATCATATACAACTCTTCTTCCAGAAACCCGTTCAGGAATGCAGTTTTGACATCCACCTGCCATATTTCATAATCATAAAATGCGGCAATCGCTAACATGATTCGGACAGGCTTAAGCATCGCTACGGGTGAGAAGGTCTCATCATAGTCAATCCCTTGAACTTGTCGAAAACCTTTTGCGACAAGTCGAGCTTTGTGGACAGTAACATTACCGTCAGCGTCAGTCTTCTTCTTGAAGATCCATTTATTTTCAATTGCTTGCCGATCATTGGGCAAGTCAACCAATGTCCACACTTTGTTCTCATACATGGATCCCATCTCAGATTTCATGGCCTCAAGCCATTTTGCAGAATCTGGGCTCACCATCGCTTCTTCATAGTTCGTAGGTTCATCATGGTCTAGTAACATGACTTCCAGAACAGGATTACCATACAACTCTCATGCGGATTTTATTCTGGTTGATCTACGAGGTTCAGTAACAACTTGATCTGAAGTTTCATGATCATCATCATTAACTTCCTCTCTAATTGGTGTAGGTGTCACAGGAACAGATTTCTATGATGAGCTACTTTCCAATAAGGGAGTAGGTACAGTTACCTCATCAAGTTCTACTTTCCTCCCACTCACTTCTTTCGAGAGAAACTCCTTCTCTAGAAAGGATCCATTCTTAGCAACGAATGTCTTGCCTTCGGATCTGTGATAGAAGGTGTACCCAACAGTTTCCTTTGGGTATCCTATGAAGACACATTTCTCCGATTTGGGTTCGAGCTTATCAGGTTGAAGTTTTTTCACATAAGCATCGCAGCCCCAAACTTTTAGAAACGACAACTTTGGTTTCTTGCCAAACCATAGTTCGTAAGGCGTCGTATCAACGGATTTTGATGGTGCCCTATTTAACGTGAATGTGGCCGTCTCTAAAGCATAACCCCAAAATGATAGCGGTAAATCAGTAAGAGACATCATAGATCGCACCATATCAAGTAAAGTACGATTACGATGTTCGGACACACCATTACGTTGTGGTGTTCCGGGTGGCGTGAGTTGCGAAACTATTCCCTTTGTTTCAAATGTAGACCAAACTCGTAACTCAAATATTCTCCTCCATGATCAGATCATAGAAACTTTATTTTCTTGTTACGATGATTTTCAACTTCACTCTGAAATTCTTTGAACTTTTCAAATGTTTCAGACTTATGTTTCATTAAGTAGATATATCCATATCTGCTCAAATCATCTGTGAAGGTGAGAAAATAATGATATCCGCCACGAGCCTCAACATTCATTGGACCACATACATTTGTATGTATGATTTCCAATAAATCTGTTGCTCTCTCCATTGTACCGGAGAACGGCGTTTTAGTCATCTTGCCCATAAGGCACGGTTCGCAAGTACCAAGTGATTCATAATCAAGTGGTTCCAAAAGTCCATCAGTATGGAGTTTCTTCATGCGCTTTACACCGATATGACCCAAACGGTAGTGCCACAAGTAAGTTGCACTATCATTATCAACTCTGCATCTTTTGGTTTCAACATTATGAATATGTGTATCACTACTATCGAGATTCATCAAAAATAGACCACTCTTCAAGGGTGCATGACCATAAAATATATTACTCATATAAATAGAACAACCATTATTCTCTGATTTAAATGAATAACCGTCTCGCATCAAACAAGATCCAGATATAATGTTCATGCTCAACGCTGGCACCAAATAACAATTATTTAGGTCTAATACTAATCCCGAAGGTATATGTAGAGGTAGCGTGCCGAACGCGATCACATCGACTTTGGAACCATTTCCCACGCGCATCATCACCTCGTCCTTGGCTAGTGTTCGCTTAATCCGTAGTCCCTGTTTCGAGTTGCAAATATTAGCAACAGAACCAGTATCAAATACCCAGGTGCTACTGCGAGCTCTAGTAAGGTACACATCAATAACATGTATATCACATATACCTTTGTTCACCTTGCCATCCTTCTTATCCGCCAAATACTTGGGGCAGTTCCGCTTCCAGTGACCAGTCTGCTTGCAGTAGAAGCACTCAGTTTCAGGCTTAGGTCCAGACTTGGGTTTCTTCTCCTGAGCAGCAACTTGCTTGTTGTTCTTCTTGAAGTTCCCCTTCTTCTTCCCTTTGCCCTTTTTCTTGAAACTAGTGGTCTTGTTGACCATCAACACTTGATGCTCCTTCTTGATTTCTACCTCCGCAGCTTTCAGCATCGCGAAGAGCTCGGGAATTGTCTTTTCCATCCCTTGCATATTATAGTTCATCACAAAGCTTTTGTAGCTTGGTGGCAGTGATTGGAGAATTCTGCCAATGACGCTATCATCTGGAAGATTAACTCCCAGTTGAATCAAGTGATTATTATACCCAGACATTTTGAGTATATGCTCACTGACAGAACTGTTCTTGTCCATCTTGCAACTATAGAACTTATTGGAGACTTCATATCTCTCAATCCGGGCATTTGCTTGAAATATTAACTTCAACTCCTGGAACATCTCATATGCTCCATGACGTTCAAAATGTCATTGAAGTCCCGGTTCTAAGCCGTAAAGCATGGCACACTGAACTATCGAGTAGTCATCAGCTTTGCTCTGCCAGACGTTCACAACATCTGGTGTTGCTCCTGCAGCAGGCCTGGCACCCAGCGGTGCTTCCAGGACGTAATTCTTCTGTGCAGCAATGAGGATAATCCTCAAGTTACGGACCCAGTCCGTGTAATTGCTACCATCATCTTTCAACTTTGCTTTCTCAAGGAACGCATTAAAATTCAATGTAATAACAGCACGGGCCATCTATCTACAATCAACATAGACAAGCAAGATACTATCAGGTACTAAGTTCATGATAAATTTAAGTTCAATTAATCATATTACTTAAGAACTCCCACTTAGAAAGACATCTCTCTAATCCTCTAAGTGATCACGTGATCCAAATCAACTAAACCATAACCGATCATCACGTGAAATGGAGTAGTTTTCAATGGTGAACATCACTATGTTGATCATATCTACTATATGATTCACGCTCGACCTTTTGGTCCCAGTGTTCCTAGGCCATATCCGCATATGCTAGGCTCGTCAAGTTTAACCTGAGTATTCTGTGTGTGCAAAAACTGGCTTGCACCCGTTGTAGATGGACGTAGAGCTTATCACACCCGATCATAACGTGGTGTCTGGGCACGACGAACTTTGGCAACGGTGCATACTCAGGGAGAACACTGTTATCTTGAAATTTAGTGAGAGATCATCTTATAATGCTACCATCAATCAAAGCAAGCTAAGATGCATAAAAGATAAACATCACATGCAATCAATATAAGTGATATGATATGGCCATCATCATCTTGTGCTTGTGATCTCCATCTCCGAAGCACCTCCATGATCACCATCGTCACCGACGCGACACCTTGATCTCCATCATAGCATCGTTGTCGTTTACGCCGTCTATTGCTTCTATGACTATCGCTACCGCTTAGTGATAAATTAAAGCAATTACAGGGCGTTTGCATTTCATACAATAAAGCGACAACCATATGGCTCCTGCCAGCTGCCGATAACTTCGGTTACAAAACATGATCATCTCATACAATAAAATATAGCATCACGTCTTGACCATATCACATCACAACATGCCCTGCAAAAAAAAGTTAGACGTCCTCTACTTTGTTGTTGCAAGTTTTACGTGGCTGCTACGGGCTTAGCAAGAACCATTCTTACCTACGCATCAAAACCACAACAATAGTTTGTCAAGTTGGTGTTGTTTTAACCTTCACAAGGACCGGGCGTAGCCACACTCGGTTCAACTAAAGTTGGAGAAACTGACACCCTCCAGCCACCTGTGTGCAAAGCATGTCGGTAGAACCAGTCTCGCGTAAGCGTACGCGTATGTCGGTCCGGGCCGCTTCATCCAACAATACCGCCGAACCAAAGTATGACATGCTGGTAAGCAGTATGACTTGTATCGCCCACAACTCACTTGTGTTCTACTCATGCATATAACATCAATGCATAAAACCTAGGCTCGGATGCCACTGTTGGGGAACATAGTAATTTCAAAAAAAAATCCTACGCACACGCAAGATCATGGTGATGCATAGCAACGAGAGGGAAGAGTATTGTCCACGTACCCTCGTAGACCGATAGTGGAAGCGTTATGACAACGCAGTTGATGTAGTCGTACGTCTTCACGATCTGACCGATCCAAGTACCGAACGTACGGCACCTCCGAGTTCAGCACACGTTCAGCTCGATGACGATCCCCGGACTCCGATCCAGCAGGGTGTCGGGGATGAGTTCCGTCAGCACGACGGCGTGGTGACGAGATGTTCTACCGACGCAGGGCTTCGCCTAAGCACCGCAACGATATGACCGAGGTGGAATATGGTGGAGGGGGGCACCGCACACGGCTAAGGAACGATCACGAAGATCAACTTGTGTGTCTTGGGGTGCCCCCTGCCCCCGTATATAAAGGAGCAAGGGGGGAGGTCGGCCGGCCCTTGGGGCGCGCCAAGGAGGGGGGAGTCCTCCTCCTAGTAGGAGTAGGACTCCCCCTTTCCTAGTCCAACTAGGAAGGGGGAAGGGGGAAGGAAAGAGGAGGGAGAGGGAGAGGGAAAGAGGGACCGCGCCCCCCTCCCCTAGTCCAATTCGGACTCCCCATGGGGGGGCACCTCCTAGGCTGCTTCCCTCTCTCTCCCCTCAGGCCCACTAAGGCCCAATACTTCCCCGGGGGGTTCCGGTAACCCCTCCGGCACTCCGGTTTTCTCCGAAACCACCCAGAACACTTCCGGTGTCCGAATATAGTTGTCCAATATATCAATCTTTATGGCTCGGCCATTTCGAGACTCCTCGTCATGTCCGTGATCACATCCGGGACTCCGAACAACCTTTGGTACATCAAAACTTATAAACTCATAATAAAACTATCATCGTAACGTTAAGCGTGCGGACCCTACGGGTTCGAGAACTATGTAGACATGACCTAGAACTGTTTCCGGTCAATAACCAATAGCGGAACCTGGATGCTCATATTGGCTCCTACATACTCTATGAAGATCTTTATCGGTCAAACCGCATAACAACATACGTTGTTCCCTTTGTCATCGGTATGTTACTTGCCCGAGATTTGATCGTCGGTATCCAATACCTAATTCAATCTCGTTACCGGCAAGTCTCTTTACTCGTTTCATAATACATCATCTTACAACTAACTCATTAGTTGCAATGCTTGCAAGGCTTAAGTGATGTGCATTACCGAGAGGGCCCAGAGATACCTCTCCAACAATCGGAGTGACAAATCCTAATCTCGAAATACGCCAACCCAACAAGTACCTTCGGAGACACATGTAGAGCACCTTTATAATCACCCAGTTATGTTGTGACGTTTGGTAGCACACAAAGTGTCCCTCCGGTAAACGGGAGTTGCATAATCTCATAGTCACAGGAACATGTATAAGTCATGAAGAAAGCAATAGCGGAAAACTAAACAATCAAGTGCTAAGCTAACGGAATGGGTCAAGTCAATCACATCATTCTCCTAATGATGTGATCCCGTTAATAAAATGACAACACATGTCTATGGTCAGGAAACATAACCATCTTTGATCAACGAGCAAGTCAAGTAGAGGCACACTAGTGACACTCTGTTTGTCTATGTATTCACACAAGTATTATGTTTCCGGTTAATACAATTCTAGCATGAATAATAAACATTTATCATGATATAAGGAAATAAATAATAACTTTATTATTGCCTCTAGGGCATATTTCCTTCACCCTGTGGAAATTACGTAATGGTATAATTATTATTAATAATAAGGTGGATAATCCTTGTACCCTTGTCAATTTATTCTTGAAATGGCTTCATGATTGGAATATTTTGCAGAAAACCCCCAAAAGAAGTAAACTGCTCGCAGCAGGTGCGAGGCAAGTTGGGAGAGTTGCTGAGGAGGTTTTCATGGCAGCCCGTGGATGATGGCCCGGAGGGAGAAGAATTACAAAACGCTGATGTTGTTGGTATTCTGCTTCCTGGAATCGCCAAAGCGAGCTTAGTGTTGCTTCAAGGCTCTTCTCTTCTACTCTTTTCACTTGTTGGTCCTGTAAAAAATGAACGTATCGCTCCTACTTTAAAATGCTTGTAATAATGTTGATACCATATTTGTAGGTTCTGGGATGATTTTGAGCCTAGGCCGTAGATCTGGTCCTTGCGCG
>NC_057807.1:492953134-493008508 GCF_018294505.1 Triticum aestivum
ATGGCTCCCCTTCTAACCTTTCTTAGTTGGGATTAGATGTGTCGTAGGTAGGTGTGGTACGTCCCAAACATATTTACTTTGCCAAACACTTTTGCTCTTGTTTTCGACTCTAATTTGCATGGTTTGAATGAAACAAACCCGGATTGACATTGTTTTCAGCAGAACTACCATGGTATTATTTTTGTGCAGAAATAAAAGTTCTCAGATTGGGCTAAAACTTGACGGAAAATATTTCTAGAATATATAAAAAAATTGGTGAAGATACCTACTGGAGGGGTGCCACCAGGGAGCCACGAGCTCAGGCGGCGCCCCCTAGGGTGCGCCCTGTGAGCTCATGGGTCTCACATGCCTCCGTTAGCCCTAAATCCAACTACATAAGTGAAGTCTCGCAAAAAAAATTAGAGAGAAATAATCATCGTGTTTTATGAGGCAGAGCCGCCGCCACCTCCTGTTCTTCATTAGGAGAGATGATCTGGAATCCATTCAAGGCTCCGGAGAGGGCTATTCGCCTCCGTCATCATCATCAACCCTTCTCCATTAGCAATTCCATGATGCGCACCATTGGGAGTGAGTAATTCCTTCATAGGCTTGCTGGATGGTGATGGAGTTGGATGAGATTTGTCATGTATTCGAGTCAATTTGTTAGGGCTTGATCCCTAGTATCCACTATGTTCTGAGATTGATGTTGCTATGACGTTTCTATGCTTAATGCTTGTCACTAGGGCCCGAGTGCCATGATTTCAGATCTGAACCCTCTATATTTTCATGAATATATTTGAGTTCTTTATTTTATTTGCTAGTTATATGCACTTGAATATATTTGAGTTCTTGATCTTATCTGCTAGTTATATGCACTTGTTATCATTCTGATCCGTAGACCCCAAAGTGCCAATAGTTGGGATACTCTCTGGGGATGACTGTAATTCAAGGAGTTCATTGATGTCTACTACGCAGCTTTATTATTGTAGACACATGTTGGGCCTCCAAGCGCAGAGTTTCGTAGGACAGTAGCAATTTTCCCTCCAGTGGATGACCTAAGGTTTACCAATCCGTGGGAGGCGTAGGATGAAGATGGTCTCTCTCAAACAACCCTGCAACCAAATACAAGAAATCTCTTGTGTCCCCAACACACCTAATACAATGGCAAATTGTATAGGTGCACTAGTTCGGCGAAGAGATGGTGATAAAAGTGTAATATGGATGGTAGAAATATATTTTTATAATCTGAATAAATAAAAACAACAAGGTAGCAATCAATAAAAGTGAGCACAAACGGTATTGCAATGCTTGAAAATGATGCCTAGGGTCCGTACTTTCGCTAGTGCAATCTCCAACTATGCTAATATAATTGGATCATATAACCATCCCTCAACATGCGATGAAGAATCACTCCAACGTTCCTATCTAGCGGAGAACATAAGAAGAAATCATTTGTAGGGTACGAAACCACCTTGAAGATATTCATTCTGATCGATCTATCCAAGAGTTCATACTAAAATAACACGAAATAATTTCAGATTCATAATACTCAATCCAACACAAAGAACCTCAAAGAGTGCCCCAAGATTTCTACCGGAGAAACAAAGACAAGAACGTGCATCAACCCCTATGCATAGATTACCCCAATGTCACCTCAGGAATCCGCGAGTTGAGTGCCAAAACATATATCAAGTGAATCAATATGATACCCCATTTTCACCATGAGTATTCATATGCAAGACATATATCAAGTGCTCTCAAATCCATAAAAGTATTCAATCCGATAAAATGAAATCTCAAAGGGAAAACTCAATTCATCACAACAAGAAAGAGAGGGGAAACACCATATGATCCGACTATATTAACAAAGCCCCCGATACATCAAGATCGTGCCATCAAGAACACGAGAGAGAGAGAGAGAGAGAGAGAGAGAGAGAGAGAGATTAGACACATAGCTATTGGTACAAACCCTCAGCCTCGAGGGTGGACTACTCCCTCCTCATTGTGGTGGCCGCCGGGATGATGAAGATGGGCACCGGTGATGATCTCCCCCTCCGGCAGGGTGCCGGAATGGTGTCTAGATTGGATCTCGTGGATACAGAGGCCTTGCGGCGGCGGAACTTCTGATCTAGGGTTACCCCGAGGGTTTTTGGAATATTTGGTGATTTATAGGGCAAAGAGGGGGTGCGGGAGGCCACCGAGGATGGCACAACCCACCTGGGCACACATGGGCCCCCAGGCACGCCCTGGTGGGTTGTGCCACCCTCGGGGCACCCCCCAGGTGCTTCTCTGGCCCACTGGATGTCTTCTGGTCCATAAAAAATCCACAAAAAGTTTCTCGGTGTTTGGACTCCATTTGATATTGATTTTCTATGATGTAAAAAACAAGCAAAAAACAGCAACTGGCACTGGGGACTGGGTCAATAGGTTAGTCCCAAAAAATGAAATAAAGTTGCTATAAAATGGTTGTAAAACATTCAAGAATGATAATAAAATAGCATGAATACTTCATAATTATAGATACGTTGGAGACGTATCAGCATCCCCAAGCTTGATTCCTACTCGTCCTCGAGTAGGTAAATGATAAAAGAAATAATTTATGAAGTGTGAATGCTAGCAAAGTGCATAAGTTTGATCAATGATAATTTCAATCACTTTTCCTAACATCATAACAGCAATTCTTTCCTATAAAACTTCTCATGTTAAAGTAGCAACCAATTCACATGTTAAGGTTAAACAATGAATTCTCTTGAAACTCGACAACCTATGTTCTCAGTCACCAAGCAATTGTAATTCAACTTATTCAACAGAGTTAAGTTAGAGCTCCACATACTCAACCATCATATAGTCGTCTATGATTGCTAACACTCACCGCATACACATGAGCAAGACGTTTCAACTGGACACACAGAAAGATAGGGGCTTATAATTTTGCCTCCCAATGTATTCACCTCAAGGGTGATGTCAACAATAATAACTCATGCTACCCATATCCAAGTGGACATATGTGCCTAGATCTTTCCTCACCACATGATGCTTGCCAAAAGAGAAAAATAAAAAGGAATGGAGAGAAAAACTTTGACTCTTGCATGAAAGTAAATACATAAAAGTAAAATGTAGGCCCTTCGCAGAGGGAAGTAGAGGTTGCCATGCGCTTTTGTTTGTATGCTCAATCCCTTAGTGCAAAACAACGTCATGTTATATTGCCCCTTATGATAGCAACCTTTATTATGCAGTTTGTCGCTTTTATTCTTTGCCATCACAAGTTCGTACAACGCTCAATTTTCTCTTACACTAAATGAGCTAACACTTTTAGAAGCAATTTTTATTGTCTTATTGCATCGATGACAACTTACTGGAAGGATCTTGCTCAATCTTAGGTAGGTATGGTGGACCCTTGAAAATAAGATTTGGGTAAGGGTTTTTGGATGCACAAGTAGTATCTATACTTGTTGCGGAATTTTTGGCTAGCATAGATGGGGGGCAAGCACCACATGTTGAAGGATCTATGACAATATAACTTCTATGTGAATATGAACAAACATAAACCATTACGTTGTCTTCCTTGTCGAACATCAACAATTTTGGCATATAATATTTTGATGGGGGCTCCCAATCACAAAAGATTTCCAAGATAGTGTATTTACTTGTGAAAGTTCTCTTCCTTATAGTAATCATTCAGGGATTGCTTGTATGACCAATATTGTGATTGTCAAGCTTCAGAAGGTTTCACTATCTAAACCCAATGTGAAGCTACTACTAGGAATGATATGAACATATAATTTCAACTTCATGATTTTCAATTCATTCAAAAATTTACTCATAGGATATAAGTGAAGCACAAGAGTAAATGACAAGCTACTCCAAAAAGATATAAGTGAAGATCATGTGAGTAGTTAAGTAGGTACGTAGCTATTTGAGGAATCTCTCTTATTTAAAAGCTTTCATATTTAAGCATTTTATTAAAACAGCAAGCAAAACAAAATAAAATGACATTCCAAGCATAGCACAACTCATGTGAAGAAGCAAAAACTTAGGCTCAACCGATACTAATTGATAATTGTTGAAGAAGAAAGGTGGGATGCCTACCGGGGCATCCCCAAGCTTAGATGCTTGAGACTTCTTGGAATATTAGCTTGGGTTTCCTTGGGCATTCCCAAGCTTGAGCTTTTGTGTCTCCTTAATTCCTCTTATATCACTGTTTCCCTAAATCTTAAAAACTTCATCACACAAAACTCAACAAGAACTCGTGAGATAAGTTAGTATAAACCAATGCAAAACCCTTATCATTATCTACTGTAGCAAATCAAAAAAATTATTATTCAACATTGTATACTAAATGCCTATTCATATTTAATAATCATATCATCAAATAGAATCATTAAACAAGCAAACATATGCAAACGATGCAAACATAACAGCAATCTGCCAAAACAGTACAGTCTGTAAGGAATTCAAGAGTATCAATACTTATTTAACTCCAAAAATTATGAAAATTTACCACATTGTAGAAAATTTATCAGAGCTTATTGTGCAAAAAGTTTCAACATTTTATCACATCCTGACTTTTCTCGGGAATTTTTGCAACATCGATAAACTTTCTGTTTTGAAACAACAACTCATAAGCTTGCAAGATAAGCATGGTAAAGGCTATCCTTGCCACTTTTATTGAATAAAAGATGCAAAACATTATCCTAAATAACAACATGCAAATCCTAACAAAATAAAGTGATGCTCCAAGCAAAACACATATCATGTGACGAATGAAAACATAGCTCCAAGTGAGATTATTGATAATGTTGAAGACGAAAGAGGGGATGCCTTCCGAGGCATCCCCAAGCTTAGTTGCTTGGATCTTCCTTGAATATTACCTTGGGGTGCCTTGGGCATCCCCAATATTAGGGTCTTTTCACTCCTTATTCTCTTCATATTGACATCTCACCCAAAACTTGAAAACTTCAATCACACAAAACTTAACGGAACTTCGTGAGATAGGTTAGTATGATAAAGAGCAAACCATTTCACTTTGGTACTGTCAAGGACAAGATTCATAATTGTTTCCAAACAATTCCCTCTGTAGCATATCATTTCCATAATTTATATTGAGAAATATAAGCCATAGAAACTAGAAAACAAGCAAATTATGCATTGAAAACAGAATCTGTCAAAAACAGAATAGTTTTTGTAGTAATCTGTACTCCAACCATACTTCTGCTACTCCAAAAATTATGAAAAATTCGGACAACGTAGGGAATTTGTATATATATCACCTATAAAAAATTCATATCAAAATCACGTTCCAGTGAATTTTAGAAATTCCTGGACTGGGCGCAAAAGTTTCTGTTTTTGCACAGATTCAAGTCAACTATCATCCACACTATCCCAAAGGCTTTACTTGGCATTTTATTGAAACAAAAGCAATAAAACAATTACTACAGTAGCATAATCATTTGAACACACAAAAACAGTAGGTAAAAGTATTGTGTTGTCTCCCAACAAGCGCTTTTCTTTAATACCTTTTAGCTACGCATGATGATTTCAATGATGCTCGCATAAAAGATAAGGATTGAAACATAACAAGAGCATCATGAATCATAAGTTCCTCTCTCATAATAATTTTCAGTAACATCGTGAATATATTCATTAATATAACCATCACATGAAGCATTCTTTTCATGATCCAAAAGCATAGAAAGTTTATCACTCTCCATATAAGCAATTTTATTCCCATTCACAATAGTGGGAGTATCGTATGAAACTCGAATGCTAAAAATTGTTTCCACATTAAGAGAGTAATGTTCGGTAAAGGTATATTCAACTTTTTATAATTTAAATATCATCATAAGTAGCAACTTTGTTCTCATCATAGATAGGAGGCATGCAATCATCATAGAAAATTTGATCATTCAAAGTAGGGGGACTAAAAAGATCTCCTTCATTAAGCATATCATCCCCAAGCTTGGGACAAACATTAATTGAAGCAAATAAATTCTCAAACATGTCATTCTCATCAAACATAGCATCCCCAAGCTTGTGGCTTGGCATATCATAAACATAATCACTCTCATCATTAAAAGTATGAATAGCACCAACGGTATAACAATTACTATCATCATAATTTCCCAAGCTGGTGCCAAAAAGATTTCCAAGATTATTAGTATCATTATCTTCCCAATTATAATCATCACAACAAGCAATAGGCGTAACAAAATCATCATCAATATTGCTCTCGAAAATTGTGCTATAAGACATAGAAGCAATATCATCATCAAGTGCATAATCTTCCACAATTATTTTTGATTCATTTTCATGAGGCACAACAATAATAGGAACAACATTATTTGGGCGAAATACCTGTTTACCTCTATTCTTTCTTCTTTTCTTCCTCTTCACCACATCATGTGTGGGTTTAATGAACTTTTTCAAGCTTCTTATTGATGAGATTGGTTGAATAGGGAGATCCTCCTCGTCACCTATTTCATCATGAGAGAAAATAGGAGGGAAAGTGGAAATCTTTACCCTTTCATTGGTATTCCTTTTATATTCTATTGGATTTCCCATCTTTCTATAGTTGGCAATATAAGCATTCTCATTGCAATTTACCATGCAAAACATATAGATATTCTCTAGATTAGCTTCAATGTTGTCTGTGAGAATGAATACTTCAAACCAACTATTTTTATGTGTCAATTCTTCACTCCCAAAAAATAAACAAAGTTCATTATAAAGTTCAAGGGTGATCAAGTTATTGCAATATTTGGACATGATTCGATCATGAAAAAGCATGCATTGGAAATTAAGGTGACCAATTTTATTGCAAAGTTCACAAGTAATAGGACAAAGAGAGCATAATTTTGTAGCAAATTCATCCATCTCTTTGAGCAAAGAATTGGTTCTATCATGTTTATGCTTCTTACAAAATCTATCTACCCTATAAGGCACGTCTTCACAAACTTTATGCACTCCATAAAAATTGACATGCTTATAAGAAACATTTTTGTCATGACTTGTGCATTCATCATTAGCATTTTGGATATTCAAAGAATTCATACTAACAATATTGCAATCATGCCCCTCATCCAACGTTTTTATGCCATAAATTTTGTTGAATTCTTTCTCTAGCAATTGAGCACAATTATCGGAATCCTTATTCTCAAGATAGACATTATAAAGATAAAGAACAACCTGAGGTAATCCAACCTCCATTTTTTTAGTTTTATATTATAAAACCAAACTAGTGATAAACAAGAAACTAAAAGATTCGATTGCAAGATCTAAATATATACCTTCATGCACTCACCTCCCCGGCAACGGCGCCAGAAAAGAGCTTGATGTTTACTACGCAACTTTATTCTTGTAGACACGTGTTGGGCCTTCAAGTGCAGAGTTTTGTAGGACAATAGCAATTTTCCCTCAAGTGGATGACCTAAGGTTTATCAATCCGTCGGAGGCATAGGATGGAGATGTTTTCTCTCAAACAACCCTGCAACCAAATACAAGAAATCTCTTGTGTCCCCAACACACCCCATACAATGGCATATTGTATAGGTGCACTAGTTCGGCTAAGCGATGGTGATAAAAGTGTAATATGGATGGTGAAATATATTTTTATAATCTGAATAAATAAAGACAGCAAGGTAGCAATCGATAAAAGTGAGCACAAACGGTATTGCAATTCTTGAAAATGAGGCCTAGGGTCCATACTCTCGCTAGTGCAATCTCCCAACAATGCTAATATAATTGGATCATATAACCTTCCCTCAACGTGCGATGAAGAATCACTCCAAAGTTCCTATCTAGCGGAGAACATAAGAAGAAATCATTTGTAGGGTACAAAACCACCTCGAAGCTATTCTTTCCGATTGATCTATCCAAGAGTTCGTACTAAAATAACACCAAATAATTTCATATTCATAATAATCAATCCAACACAAAGAACCTCAAAGAGTGCCCCAATATTTCTACCGAAGAAACAAAGACAAGAACGTGCATCAACCCCTATGCATAGATTACCCCAATGTCACCTCGGGAATCCGCGAGTTGAGTGCCAAAACATATATCAAGTGAATCAATATGATACCCCATTGTCACCACGAGTATTCATATGCAAGACATATATCAAGTGCTCTCACATCCATAAAAGTATTCAATCCGATAAAACGAAATCTCAAAGGGAAAACTCAATTCATCACAACAAGAAAGAGAGGGGGAAACACCAAATGATTGATGTTTGCTTGAACTACGTCGGTATTTCCCCAAAGAGGAAGGGATGATGCAGCGCACCAATGGTAGGTATTTCCCTCAGTGATGAGACCAAGGTTATCGAACTAGTAGGAGAACCACGCAACACTACATAGAGAGCACCTGCACACAAATAACAAATACTTGCAACCCAACGTATTAAAGGGGTTGTCAATCCCTTCGGGTAACGGCGCCAGAAATTGGCAAACGGACGAGAGAGAGTTGTAAATATTGATAGATCAAACGCCAAATAAAATAAAGTGCATCAAAGTATTTTTGTATTTTTGGTTTAATAGATCTAAAAATAAAAGCAATGTAAAATAGATCACAAAGGCAAATATAATAAAGAAGAGACCCGGGGGGCGTAGGTTTCACTAGTGGCTTCTCTCAAAAAAATAGCAAATGGTGGGTGAACAAATTACTGTTGGGCAATTGATAGAACTTCAAATAATCATGACGATATCCAGGCAATGATCATTATATAGGCATCACGTCCAAGATTAGTAGACCGAGTCCTGCCTGCATCTACTACTATTACTCCACACATTGACTGCTATCCAGCATGCATCTAGTGTATTAAGTTCATGGGAAAATGGAGTGATGCAATAAGAATGATGACATGATGTAGACAAGATCTATTTATGTAGAAATAGACCCCCATTGTTTTATCCTTAGTAGCAATGATACATACGATGTGGGTCTATTTCTACATAAATAGATCATGTCTAAATCATGTCATCATTCTTATTGCATTACTCCATTTCTCCATGAACTTAATACACTAGATGCATGCTGGATAGCGGTCGATGTGTGGAGTAATAGTAGTAGATGCAGGCAGGAGTAGGTTACTAATCTTGGATGTGATGCCTATATAATGATCATTGCCTAGATATCGTCATGATTATTTGAAGTTCTATCAATTGCCCAACAGTAATTCGTTTACCCACCGTTTGCTATTTTTTTCGAGAGAAGCCACTAGTAAAATCTACGGGCCCCGGGTCTCTTCTTTATTATATTTGCCTTTGCGATCTATTTTCCTTTGCTTTTATTGTCAGATCTATTAAACCAAAAATACCTTGTTGCACTTTATTTTACTTGGTGTTCGATCTATGAATATTTACAACTCTCTCACGTCCGTTTGCCTATCTCTGGTGCTGTTGCCCGAAAGGGCTTGACAACCCCTTTAACACGTCGGGTTGTGATACGTCCATTTTGCATCATGTTTTCCTACTGATATTTATGTTGTTTTATTGTATAATAATGCTTTTTGGATTAATTCTAATGCCTTTTCTCTAATAATATGCAAGGTATGCACCAAGGGGGAGAATTCTGGCAGCTGGAAATCTGGACCTGAAAAGGCTACATCAAGCTACCTATTCTGCACAACTCCAAATGATCTGAAACTCCCCAAGGATTTTTTATGGAATATTTAAGGAATATTGGAGCAAATAAGTACCAGAGGAGGGCCACCACGTGGGCACAACCCACCTGGGCATGCCAGGATGCCCAAGCGCGCCCTGGTGGGTGCTGCCCTCCTCGG
The DNA here is from genome assembly GCF_018294505.1 of Triticum aestivum. NCBI lineage: Eukaryota > Viridiplantae > Streptophyta > Magnoliopsida > Poales > Poaceae > Triticum > Triticum aestivum. The sequence continues at coordinate 492,962,895 of NC_057807.1, forward strand.
CCCACCTCCGATGCCAATCTTCTGGTACATAAGTCATTTTGACCTAGAAAAAAAATAAGGAGAGGACATCCGGAATGAAGCGTCGTCGCCTCGAGGCAGAAGTTGGGCAGGAGCACTTTTGCCCTCTGGCGGAGCGATTCCGCCAGGGGAACTTCCCTCCCGGAGGGGGAAATCATCGTTGTCATCATCACCAACAACTCTCCCATCTTGGGGAGGGCTATCTTCATCAACATCTTCACAGCACCAACTCCTCTCAAACAATAATTCATCTCTTGTGTTCAGTCTTTGTATCAAAATTATAGATTGGTGCTTGCAGGTGACTAGTAGTGTTGATTACATCTTGTAGTTGATTACTATATGGTTTATTTGGTGGAAGATTATATGTTCAGATCCATTATGGTATTTAATACCCCTCTAATCTTGAGCATGTTTATCATTTGTGAGTAGTTACTTTCGTTCTTGAGGTCAAGGGATAAATCATGTTGCAAGTAATCATGTGAACTTGATATGTGTTCGATATTTTGATGATATGTTTGCTGCCATTCTCTTAGTGGTGTCATGTGAACGTCGACTACATGACACTTCACCATATTTGGGCCTAAGGGAATGCATTGTGGAGTATTTATTAGATGGTGGGTTGCGAGAGTGACAGAAGCTTAAACCCCAGTTTATGCGTTATTCCGTAAGGGGCCGATTGGATCCAAAAGTTTAATGCTATGGTTAGAATTTATTCTTAATACTTTTCTCGTAGTTGCGGATGCTTGCGAGAGGGTTAATCATAAGTAGGAGGTTTGTTCAAGTAAGAACAACACCTAAGCACCGGTCCACCCACATATCAAATTATCAAAGTACCGAACACGAATTAAGCCAACATGATGAAAGTGACTAGATGAAATTCCCGTGTACCCTCAAGAACACTTTGCTTATCATAAGAAACCGTTTTTGGCCTGTCCTTTGCCTCAAAAGGATTGGGCCACCTTGCTGCACTTTTGCTACTACTACTGTTACTTGCTCATTACAAAATATCTTGCTACCAAACTACTCTGCTACTTACAATTTTAGCACTTGCAGACATTACCTTGCTGAAAACCACTTGTCATTTCCTTCTGCTCCTCATTGGGTTCGACACTCTTACTTATTGAAAAGGGCTACAATTGACCCCATACACTTGTGGGTCATCAGGTGCGAGTATTTATTATTTGTATCCAGGTGTTGTTCATGTAGTGTTGTGTGATTCTCCTACTGGCTCGATAACCTTGGTCTCATCACTGAGGAAAATACCTACCGTTGATGTGCTACATCATCCCTTCCTCTTTGGGGAAATACCGATGTAGTTCAAGCTAACATCAAATGACAAGTGAATAAACACTCATCATGAGAATAACACATCTAGCATGGAAAATATCGGCCACCCCTCACCGCCTCGTGAGCGGTACGAGCACACAAAAGAGAAATTTATTTTGAAAATTAGAGATGGCACATACAATTTTGCTTAGAAAGGCAAAAGAATACTGCATATAGGTAGATATAGTGGACTCATGTGGCAAAACTGGTTTAAAGGATTTTGGATGCACAAGTAGTGATCATACTTAGTGCAAAATGAAGGCTAGCAAAAGATTAAGAAGCGACCAACCAAGAAAGAATAATCTCATAAGCGAGCGTTAATCATAATTAACACCGAATAATGCACCACAAGTAGGATGTAATTTCATTGCATGACTATTGACTTTCGTGCTTGCATAGGGAATCACAAACCTTAACACCAATATTTTTACTAAAACACAATTACTCATCAACATTACTCACATATCACATCATCATATCACAAAACTATTACAAGGAATCAAATTTATTTTGTCCAATGATCTTCATGAAAGTTTTTATTATATCCTTCTTGGATATCTACCACTTTGGGACTAATTTTCATGTGTTGCTTTTGATAAGCTCAAACAAATATAAGTGAAGATCATGAGCATAATGTTTCTTTCTCTCAAAATAATTTAAGTGAAGCAAGAGAGAATTTCTTTAAAAAATTACTAACTTTAAAATAAATCTAAGTGAAGAATGAGAGAATTTCTTCAAAAATACTAAAGCACACCATGCTCAAAAAGATGTAAGTGAAGCACTAGAGCAATTCCATAGCTCATAAAGATTTAAGTGAAGCATAGAGAGAAATTCTAACAAGTCATGGAATAATTTTGGCTCTATCAAATAGGTGTGTCCAGCAAGGATTAAATACTTAAAACAAAAGCCAAAACAAGCAAAGACTCAAATCATACAAGACGCTCCAAGCAAAACTCATAGTATGTGGCGAATAAAAATATAGCTTCGAGTAAAATACCGATGGTCGTTAGAAGAAAGAGGGGATACCACTCGGGGCATCCCCAAGCTTAGTTGCTTTCTTATCTTTGGATAATAGCTTGGGATGCCATGGGCATCCCCAAGCTTAGGCTCTTCTTACTCCTTATTTCTACATCCATCGTAACATCACCCAAAACTTGAAAACTTCAATCACACAAAACTCAACAAAAGCTTCGCAGGATCCATTAGTATAAGAAACAAATCACTACTATAAGTACTGTAGCAAACCAATTCACATTTTATTCTTGAATTATATCTACGGTATTCCAACTTTTTTATGGCAAAAACTCATCAAAGAAAATCATAGAATCATCAAAACAAGCACACAACGCAAAGAAAACAGAATCTGTCAAAAACAGAACAGTCTGTAGCAAGCTGGATATTTCGAATACTTATGAAACTCCAAAAATTCTGAAAAATTAGGACGACTAGAGAAATTTGTATATTAATATTCTGAAAAAATAATTATATAAAAATCACGTTTCTGTGATTTATGAAAATTATTTTCGTGAATGCAAAAGTTTCTATTTTTCAGCAAGATCAAACAACTATCGCCCAAGAAGACCCTAAAGTCTTTCCTTGGCAAAAACACTAATTAAAACACAAAAAACACAATAATAACAGTAAAATAATTGTGCATACACTCAAGAACAGAAAGCAAAAAAGCAAAAATAAATTTTATTCATTGGGTTGCCTCCCAACAAGCACTATTGTTTCACACCCTTAGCTAGGCATAAAGCAAGGATCTAAGTTTTGTCATCTTTGTTTCTAGATCCATAAGATGCCCTCATGATTGATTCATATGGTGGCCTAATTCTTGTTGTAATGAAGTGTTCCATACCCTTCCTTAGTGGAAATTGAAATTTAATGTTGCCTTCTTTCGTATGAATCACGGCACCGATAGTACGTAAAACGGTCTACCAAGAATAATTGGACAAGACGGATTGCAATCAATATCAAGAACAATAAAATCTATGGGCACATAATTCCTATTTTCAAGAATAAGAATATCATTAATTTTCCCATAGGCTTTTTAATAGTAGAATCCACCAAGTGCAAATTTAAAGAACATTCTTCGATATCGGTAAGACCAAGCACATCACATAAAGATTTTAGAATTGTAGAAACACTAGCACCCAAGTCACATAAAGCAAAACACTCATAATTTTTAATCTTGACTTTGATGGTAGGTTCCCACTCATCATGTAATTTTCCAGGAATTGAAACTTCTAATTCCAACTTTTCTTCTAAAGCTTTCATCATAGCGTCGACAATATGTTTAGTAAAAGCTTTATTTTGTTCATAAGCATGGGGTGAATTTATCATGGATTGCAACAAAGAAATACAATCAATCAAAGAGCAACTATCATAATTAAGGTCTTTGTAATCCAAAAGAGTGGGCACATCACTAGTTAAAGTCTTGACCTCTTCAAACCCACTTTTATCAATTTTCTCAAAAAGATTTTCACCCTCTGAATTATTGGGATGCCTTCTAGCTAAAGTTGACTCTTATCTAGTCCCTTTTTCATTAATCTTAATTTTACTAAACAAGGAAGCAATAGAAAAAACACCAATCATTTTAAGATCTTCATCAGTTTTATGAAAGCAATCACTAGAAAACGCCTTTCCTAAAATTCTCTTCTAGCTCTAAGCATAGAGGTTCTTTTCTTACTTTCATCCATAGAAACATAAAGAGATTTAATTGATTCCTATACCTTAGGCATAAAAAGTTTCATCTTGAGATTTTCCACATGATGAGAAATTCTATCAACACTTCTAGACAAACCATCAATCTTATTCAACTTTTATTCCATTGTAGTGTTGAAAACTTTTTGAGTGTTGATAAATTCTTTAATATTATTCTCAAGATCAGAGGTGTTCCCATTATTATTATAAGAAGCATTTCCATAGGAATTACCATAATTGTTAGAGGAATTACTATGTAAAGGCCTAGGATTAAAATTTCCTCTATAAGCATTGTTATTGAAATTGTTTCACGAGATAAAATTCACATCTATGGAATCACTATTTTGCTCAATCAAAGTAGACAAAGGCACATCATTAAAATCAAGAGGAGCACTTTTACTAGCAACCAATTTCATAAGAGCATCAACTTTTTCACTCAAAGAAGAAATTTCTTCAACCAAATTAACTTTTTTACAAGTAGGAGCTCTTTCGGTATGCCATTGTGAATAATTTGCCATGATATTATCAAGAAATTTGGTGGCTTCACCCAAAGTAATTTCCATAAAATTACCACCCGCGGCGGAATCTAAAAGTTTACGAGAAACAAAATTCAACCCCGCATAAAATTTTTGTATGATCATCCAAAGATTTAACCCATGAGTTGGGAAATTCCTCAGCATCATTTTCATCATTTCCCAAGATTGTGCAACATGCTTATGCTCAAGTTGCTTGAAATTCATGATCTGGGTTCTAAGGGAAATAATTTTTGCGGGCGGAAAATACTTAGTGATAAAAGCATCTTTGCACTTATTCCAAGAATTGATACTATGGTGAGGCAACGAAGAAAACCAAAAATTTTCATGATCTCACAAAGAAAACGGAAATAATTTCAACTTCACAACATCATTGTCCACAACTTTTTTCTTTTGCATATCGCATAATTCCACGAATGTGTTAAGATGGGATGCGACATCCTCATTAGGAGTTGTAGGATCTTGAAGTATGTCTAGAGGGGGGTGATTAGACTACTTGACCCAATAAAAACTTAACCTTTTCCCAATTTTAGTCTTTGGCAGATTTTAACTAACTTAGCACAAGTCAAGCAATCTTAATACAATTCAAGCAAGCATGCAAAGAGTATATGAGCAGCGGAAAGTAAAGCATTGCAAGAATGTAAAGGGAAGGGTTTGGAGAATTCAAACGCAATTGGAGACACGAATGTTTTTGTCGTGGTTCCGATAGGTGGTGCTATCGTACATCCACGTTGATGGAGACTTCAACCCACGAAGGGTAACGGCTGCGCGAGTCCACAGAGGGATCCACCCACGAAGGGTCCACGAAGAAGCAACCTTGTCTATCCCACCATGGCTGTCGCCCACGAAGGACTTGCCTCACTAGCGGTAGATCTTCACGAAGTAGGCGATCTCCTTGCCCTTACAAACTCCTTGGTTCAACTCCACAATCTTGTCGGAGGCTCCCAAGTGACACCTAGCCAATCTTGGAGACACCACTCTCCAAGAAGTAACAAATGGTGTGTTGATGATGATGAACTCCTTGCTCTTGTGCTTCAAATGATAGTCTCCCCAACACTCAACTCTCTCTCACAGAATTTGGATTTGGTGGAAAGAAGAATTGAGTGGAAAGCAACTTGGGGAAGGCTAGAGATCAAGATTCATATGGTAGGAATGGAATATCTTGGTCTCAACACATGAGTAGGTGGTTCTCTCTCAGAAATGGTAAGTTGGAAGTGTAGGTTCGTTCTAATGGCTCTATCCATGAATGAAGAGGAGGTGGAGGGGTATATATAGCCTCCACACAAAATCTAACCGTTACACACAATTTATGAATCTTGGTGGGACCAAATCAACAAACTCGGTCAGACCGATTTAGTAAACCTAGTGACCGTTAGGATTTTCGGTGGGACCGACATGCAACTCGGTAGGACCGATATGGTTAGGGTTAAGGCATAACATAATCTCGGTGAGACCGATTACACAAACTCGGTGAGACCGACTTTGGTAATAATCTAACCAGAGAGTTGGTCAGGTAAACTCGGTGGGACCGGTTCGCTCATTTTGGTGAGACCGAAATGTTAGGAAAAGGAAACAGAGAGTTTACATTGCAATCTCGGTGGGACTGATTGCTCATCTCGGTGAGACCGAAATGTTATGAATGGAAACAAAGAGATTACCATCCCATCTCGGTGAGACCGAGATCCCTATCGGTGAGACCGATTTGCCTAGGGTTTGTGGCAGTGGCTATGACATCCGAACTCGGTGGCGCCGGATAGAAAGAATCGGTGCGGCCGAGTTTGACTTTAGGTTTAGGTCATATGTGGATGTGGGAAAGTAGTTGAGGGTTTTGGAGCATATCACTAAGCACCATGAAGCAAGAAACTCATTAAGTAACACCTCATCTCTCCTTGATAGTATTGGCTTTTCCTAAAGACTCAATGTGATCTTGGATCACTAAAATATAAAATGTAGAGTCTTGAGCTTGAAGCTTGAGCCAATCCTTTTATCATTAGCATTTTGAGGGGTCCACTTTTCTCATCCATGCATGCAATACATTGAGCTTTCCTGAAATATTTGTCTTGGAATAGTGTTAGCTCAATGAGCTATATGTTGTTAGGAATTACCAAAACCACCTAGGGATATTTACACTTTCAATCTCCCCATTTTTGGTAATTGATGACAACATATAGATCAAAGCTTCGACAAAAGATAATAAGATTGAAAAACATCGTCGCTTTGAGAAGTATGTGAAATGTGAGAGCTCCCCCTAAATTTGTGCATAGTTTAAGATTTGCTTTGGACTGCAAATGCACATAGAGTTAGGTTCATGAGTTACTCTCCCATGTCACATACATCTTGGTGGAGAGCTCAAAAATGATAATATTCAAAATACATGCACTCATCACCAAGCAAAGTGAATGATCATATAGAGATAAAAGGATAATGTCATCCAACAAGCATTAATGTAGCATATGATCAAACACATGATCATCATTGTATCACACAGGCAATAAAGTATCTCAAGCAAAAGCAAATAAAGTTCAACCATAAAGACAAGAGAGAACAAAAGCAAACTCTCTCTCTCGAAGCCTATGATCTATACATTTTTCTCCCCCTTTGGCAACAAGTTACCAAAAAGTTCCTAGAAAATGCATAGTTCTATGTCGTCTCTCAGGCTTGGTCTTGATGTGGTGGTGTAGATATGACTCCAAGGACGAAGGCATCAGTTGATCAAGTTGGAGATGGTGGAGTAGATGCTGTAGCTGGTGGCACTGAAGCTGTAGCAGGTGCAGATGATGTTGCTCTTGTGTCTGTCACAGGCACAGCAGCTGATCTCTGAGCCCTAGGCACTCTAGCAAATGCCTCAGTGGTTGTCTTGCCCTTCCTCTCCTGCATATCATCTTGGAGTTGCTCAACAACAGACTGGATCTCAGTTACTTTCACATCTAAGTCATAGATCTTCTGCTCCATGATTCTTTCCAGGCTCTCCTGGTTTTGAGTCAGGGTGGCCAACCCTTTCTCAATCATTAGAGTGTATGCTATCAAGTAACCTAGCTGGTCTTGCTTGCTCTTCAGAAAGTACTCAGATGCCTCATCAATTGTTGGCATCTTGGTAGCCTTCTCAGTCCTTGCCTTCTCCTTCTTTGCTTGTGCTTGCACTGAAGATGGTTCATTTTCATCCATAACCACTTGGTCGTCCTCAAAGTCTGGAAAGATAGGCATGTGTTCCTTGTCCAACAAGTAAGTGCCAGTGCCCATCTTGGAGTTAATCAGCTCCTGGATCTGTGGGGCATACCCACAACTTCTCTTCTGGTCTGCAGCTGTCCTCTTGATAGTTTCAACAATGAGGCTCATGACCTTAAACTTTTGAGGCACATCAAATATGTGTAGCAGATTGATAGCATGGCCTCTGATCATGTTATGATCTCTTGACTTGGGCAAGAGTGTGTGCCTAAGGATCCAGTTGATGGTTGGCAGTCCTGACAGAAGGAAATGTACAGATCCAAACTTGTGAGTTTCAAGTGCTTTATCTAGGATCTCCTTATACATGTGTGCCATAGAGTTGCGATCCTTCTTCTTCTTGGCATAGACATCCAAGTCATCTTCTTTCTCCTTTGGTGCATTGATCAGATTAGCCCATTCTTAAATTGTAGACTAGTACCTTGTACCTTCAGACATCCAAACTATTCTGCCATCTGGATAGAAGTGTGTTGTGGAGTAGAATTGCATTATGAGCTCATCATTCCACTTTGTGAACTTGTGTCCAACAAAGTCTGCCACTCCACAAGCACTGAAACTTTCAAACACTCATGGGTAGTGTTCCTCATTCTCCTTGATGAATTTCCAGTCCACCCACCTCATGTCACATACAATTGGCTTCTTGTCTAGCGGCATGGTCTCATAGAAGTCCTGTTGTTCCTTTGTATGGAACCTGTAGTCCACAGCAGTTCTCCTCCTGACTGCATAAGGATCAGTCAACCTCCACTGTCTAAGTCCTGCATCCTTTCTAAGCTTCATGTTCTCAGCAACAGGATGAGCATCATTATGATCTGGAATTTTAGGCTTCAACTTTCTCAGAACATGCTCTTCATCTTCTTCTTCTTCTTCTGCAACAACTTCAGGCACTGGGGCCTTGTTCTTTTCAGCAGCTGGGATGTTCCTAGTATTCCTCTTTGGTGCAGTCTTGGGCTTGGAAGCAGCCTTAGGTGCTTCTTTGGGCTTTGATGAAGCAGCCCCTGACCTGATGGCATCACCCATGAGCTTCTGAGCTTTGGGAGCTGGAGCAGCAGCCTCTTCTTCTTCCACCTCTTCCATCATGGAAGGCTTCCCAACAACCCTGGCCATGGTCTTCTTAACCCTTTCCTTCCTCTTCTTTTCAACCACTTCTGGCTCCTTGGGGTCTGATCTCTCAGTTTTCTGAGTTGATGCTCTGACTTTCAGCATAGGAGTCCTCTTGGCAGGGACTTTCCTGTTCAGACTTGGCTTGGTGGCTGCAGCTGTGCCATATTCCTTCTTGACTACCTTTTTGGAAGTGGCTTCATCCTCTTCTACCCCATAGTCTTCATCCTCAGAGTCTGAGGTTCTCTTCTTCCTGTTCCTGGTGGCAGCTTTGGGTAAGTTGCTTGGGGTGCTCCTGCTGCCATCATTTGAGGTGCTGGAGGGACTAGTGCCCTCACTCATGTGAATCTGCTCCTCTGACTGGTTCGGGCTGTCACTTTGATCAGACATGTTGCAAACACTGACTGCTGACCCTGTGAATAGATGTAGATGAGATAGAGAGGATAAGCATCACAAAATATAGAGGTTTTTGCAAAAGATTGAGTTAAAAACTTAGTTTTAGTTTTCCATAGAAAGCATTTCGGATCGACCGATTTGTGAACTGGGTGATACCGAAGTAGCTCTAGGAACCTAAACTAGTGAACTCGGTCAGACCGAGTCACAGTTCGGTGGCACCGAGACTGCTAGGGTTTCACAAAGTTCTGAACTCGATCACACCGATTTGCAATTCTCGGTCAGATCGAGAATCACAAGTGCAATGGCCTTAGCCGAATTGGTGGAACCGAGTTTTACAACTCGGTGGGTCCGAGATGGTTTCACCGGAAACCTAACCCTAAATCGCCAACCCAGACCTAATCTACGGATAGTTTTGACTAGATGAGATTGTTTCAATCGTGGCAAGATTCATGACGAACACAATGTGCTAGGAATCAGATAGGGATAGCACAGTGATCAAGTCCATACCCTAGCTCGACGATGGACTCGCTACGGCGGCAACGGCGGTGGAGATTCCCGTTGACGGCGGCGGAGACCAGCGGCGGGAGGCGGCTGGCGATGAGGAGAACGATCCGAAGACCCTGGAGGCAGAGCGGGCTGAGCGCGGGCGAAACTGTTCGGAGGAATTTCCAAAAATGTTGCCCTTGGGTATATATAGCCCGACCCTGTCGGTGTGACCGAGTGGAACAACTCGGTGGCACCGAGATGCATTACTGCAAGCAGTTACTGCAACTCGGTGAGACCGAAATTTTCAAATCGGTTGCACCGAGATTGAAAACCTAGATCGACTTAGTGATCTCGGTATGACCGAAATGGATGAAGCAGTCAGACTGAAATGCACAAAGAAGTTTTGGAAGTTTAAGTCTATGACGAATCGGGGACTCCGAGTGCTCCTCACACAGAGTGGTTCGAATTTGACTTGATCAAATTTTGTGATGTAGCATGAATAGAGTTTGAGACAAGAAAAAGCATAGATAGCTAGAGAAGGTTCTTATGCATTCTTGTCCATCCACTTGGCCAAAAGAAAAAGAAGCCAAACAAGCAAAACTACAAGTGGATGTCCTTGAATGAGAAAAATATGCAACCAACATGCTCACACACTAAAATGACAAATGAAATATGTCACAAAGCATGCACAACCAATTCTAGCATCTATCAAGCAATTGGCGATGACTAGGTCATCTATATATGAGTATATTGACTTAGGAGTCAAATGAGAACATTTGATCATAGGTCATACTCATCGTTTAAGATCAAGTGGGGTTACCACTTTTACATAATGCATTGATGTGTTCACACCATTAGAGTTGCTTTAGCTCAATTCTTTAGAGTAAAGCTCCCCCTAGATGTGAGATTCCCCCTATAAAGGGATGAACTAACCTTGGGTTTTGTTGATGATGACTTCATGTAGGTATTGAAGATGTGGATGCTCAATGTTGATGTAGATCATTTGGAGCAATCCTTTGGAGTGAGTTGCACGTTCAATACCTACACTGGTTAGTCCCACAAGGAACAAACAAGGATATCCATAGACATAGAGTGATGCACACACAAGATGATGTCTATGAAATCATTAGGTTACCTTGTCCCTTGTCTTACTAACAAGAGGGTTTGTGACTCCTTGAACTAGTGCAAGATGTGGAAGTTGATTGCACTTGTCCTTGCCAAAATGATATGGGTGAAATATGTTGGCGGAGTCACCCTCAATAACTTTCTAGTTCTTCTTCGGGATCCACATCATCTTGATGGGAATCCTTGGAGTTGTAGTCGTACTTCATGAAGTAGAACTTGATGCAGTCTTGGGAACCCACTTGACCAAGGCCTTGGGAGCTTCTTCAAATGCATCAATCTCCTCTTGAAGCTCATCCTTGCCTTTTTGCTTGTGGTCTTGTGGTGGAAGATCATCTTGAGCTTGTGTTCCTTTGACGGAAGTAGGATCATACTTCTCTTGTTGAGGAACAAACTTTGTCTTGGGGTATTTATCTTCTTCCCACTCAACTCCATTGGCATTGAACTTTCGTTCAAAACCAACACCTTGGTTCTTCCGGTGCCTTCCTTGCTTGTGTACAATTTCCTCAAATTGCTTACTCCCGGCAAGGCTCTTGTAAACACCTTTCTCTATAATCCCCTTCAATAAGCAATTTTCTTGCTCAAGTGTAACTTGGCTAAGAGAATCATTAGTGGAATCAAGAGAACTACTAGAAGCAACAATATTGGATTTAGCATGATCATTGTTACTACTAGAGGAAGAAACCTTCTTGTTCTTGTTACTACTCTTGACTTGAGGCATGTAAGTAGATAAGAGTAAACGCTTGGAAATGTAAGAAGAACTTTTCTTACGAAGATCATCATTGATTGCCTTTAAGAACTCATGCTCTTGCTCAAGGTTGAGCTTTTCAAAGTGTAATTTCTCATGAGTCTTTAAAAGTTCTCGATGATCTCCTAAGATAGTTTCATGAGCTAACTTAAGAGTATTTAGTTCTTTAGTTAGGATCTCAATCTTCTCCTTATCATTGTCATTCATTTTATCTTGATTAGCATGATTAATTGACGTTTCATCATAGTATTCATCACTAGAGTTGTCAACAAGTAAATCATCATCACCTAACAAGTCATCTTCATTACTATTTAAATCAACATGCTCGGGGTGTGTTACCTTTGGGCCTTTAGCCATGAAGCATCTTCCAAGTCCTTCATTTGGTGAATCAAATATGTCGTAGGAGTTGGTTGTCACAAGTGCTAGACCGGCAACACCTTCATCTTGAGTATATTCGGAGTCGGAGTGATAGCTTCTCTCGGAGTGATTGTCGGAGTCGGAGCCGGATACCCATTCACCAACATGAGCTTGATGTCTTCGTTTTGTGTAGCTCCTTGATGACTTGTCCTTCCTTTCCGAATCCTTGCTTCTCCGGGATGTTCTTCGTTCATAACGATCATCTCTACTCCTCCTCTCTCTTGGCGGTGATTCTTCTCTTCTACTTCTCCTTTTAGGTGATTCTTCTCTTCTTTTGTAGGGTGTCGTACACTCATTGGAATAGTGTCCGGGTCTTCCACAATTGTAGCAATTACGCTCTCGACTAGAAGATCTTTTGTCATTGTAGGACCTTGAATTGGAGCTCTTCTCTTTGCTTCTACTCTTGTAGAACTTGTTGAAGTTCTTCACCATTAAGCTCAATTCTTCATTGAAGGTTTGTTTCTCACTTGATGATGTGGGGGCTTCACATGAGGCTTTGTAAGCACCACTTGACTTGTTGTGAAGTTCCTCCTTATCCTTAAGTGACATCTCATGAGCAACAATTCTTCGAATGACTTCCGTTGGCTTGAGATCTTTGTAATTGGGCATCATTTGGATTAATGTGCACACGGTATCATATTTTCCATCCAAGGCTCTTAGGATCTTCTTTATGATGAATTTGTCGGTCATCTCTTCACTTCCTAAGCCGGTAATCTCATTTGTGATAAGAGCAAGCCTAGAGTACATTTCAGCGACACCTTCACCATCCTTCATTTTGAACTTGTCAAGTTGACTTTGAAGCACATCCAACTTGGATTCCTTGATGGAGTTGGTACCTTCGTGCATATCAATCAAAGTATCCCAAATTTCCTTTCATTCTCAAGACGGCTGATTTTGTTGAATTCTTCTGGGCACAATCCGTTGAAGAGGATATCACAAGCTTGAGCATTGTATTGCAGCATCTTCAACTCATCCGCGCTAGCTTCACGGTTTGGTTCTCTCCCATCAAAGGATTCACCTTGCAAGCCAATACACACAATAGCCCAAACGGCGGGGTTATGTCCTAGAATATGCATTTTCATCTTATGCTTCCAACTAGCAAAATTAGTACCATCAAAGAAAGGACCTCTACGGTGATAATTTCCCTCGCTAGACGCCATACTCTCCTAGGTTGTGAAACCAAGGCTATGACCACCAAAAGCTATGGAGATCAAAGCAAATGGAGACCAAAGCTCTGATACCACTTGTAGGATCTTGGAGTATGTCTAGAGGGGGGTTATTAGACTACTTGACCAAATAAAAACTTAACCTTTTCCCAATTTTAGTCTTTGGCAGATTTTAACTAACTTAGCACAAGTCAAGCAATCTTAATACAATTCAAGCAAGCATGCAAAGAGTATATGAGCAGCGGAAAGTAAAGCATGCAACTTGCAAGAATGTAAAGGGAAGGGTTTGGAGAATTCAAACGCAATTGGAGACACAGATGTTTTTGTCGTGGTTCTGATAGGTGGTGCTATCGTACATCCACATTGATGGAGACTTCAACCCACAAAGGGTAACAGCTGCGCGAGTCCACGGAGGGCTCCACCCACGAAGGGTCCACGAAGAAGCAACCTTGTCTATCCCATCATGGCCGTCGCCCACAAAGGACTTTCCTCACTAGCGGTAGATCTTCACGAAGTAGGCGATCTCCTTGCCCTTACAAACTCCTTGGTTCAACTCCACAATCTTGTCGGAGGCTCCCAAGTGACACCTAGCCAATCTTGGAGACACCACTCTCCAAGAAGTAACAAATGGTGCGTTGATGATGATGAACTCCTTGCTCTTGTGCTTCAAATGATAGTCTCCCCAACACTCAACTCTCTCTCACAGAATTTGGATTTGGTGGAAAGAATAATTGAGTGGAAAGCAACTTGGGGAAGGCTAGAGATCAAGATTCATATGGTAGGAATGGAATATCTTGGTCTCAACACATGAGTAGGTGGTTCTCTCTCAGAAATGGTAAGTTGGAAGTGTAGGTTCGTTCTAATGGCTCTATCCACGAATGAAGAGGAGGTGGAGGGGTATATATAGCCTCCACACAAAATCTAACCGTTACACACAAGTTACCAATCTCGGTGGGACGAATCAACAAACTCGGTCAGACCGATTTAGTAAACCTAGTGACCGTTAGGATTTTCGGTGGGACCGACATGCAACTCGGTAGGACCGATATGGTTAGGTTAAGGCATAACGTAATCTCGGTGAGACCGACACAAACTCGGTGAGACCGACTTTGGTAATAAGCTAACCAGAGAGTTGGTCAGGTAAACTCGGTGGGACCGGTTCGCTCATTTCGGTGAGACCGAAATGTTACAAAAAGGAAACAGAGAGTTTACGTTGCAATCTCGGTGGGACCGATCGCTCATCTCAGTGAGACCGAAATGTTACGAAGGGAAACAGAGAGATTACAATCCCATCTCGGTGAGACCGAGATCCCTATCGGTGAGACCGATTTGCCTAGGGTTTGTGGCAGTGGCTATGACATCTGAACTCGGTGGCGCCGGATAGAAAGAATCGGTGGGGCCGAGTTTGACTTTAGGTTTAGGTCATATGTGGATGTGGGAAAGTAGTTGAGGGTTTTGGAGCATATCACTAAGCACCATGAAGCAAGAAACTCATTAAGCAACACCTCATCCCTCCTTGATAGTATTGGCTTTTCCTAAAGACTCAATGTGATCTTGGATCACTAAAATATAAAATGTAGAGTCTTGAGCTTGAAGCTTGAGCCAATCCTTTTATCCTTAGCATTTTGAGGGGTCCACTTTTCTCATCCATGCCATGCCATTCATTGAGCTTTCCTGAAATATTTGTCTTGGAATAGTGTTAGCTCAATGAGCTATATGTTCTTAGGAATTACCAAAACCACATAGGGATAGTTGCACTTTCAGGAGTACCGGAAAATTGATCTTTCATAACAAGATTCAGCAAAGCAATATTAATATCACAAGATGATGAGGATACAGGCCCGGGGTAGGGTCATAGACCTGACCTATACGCCCTACCCAAGGTCACTACCATAGAAGCAAAGAAGCCCAAGAGGCAACAAAGAACCCCCAGTCAAAGGTGTCGACTGCAATCCACTCGACCAATCATATCACTCGGGTACCCCTCCTACCTGTTGTCACTCGACCATACAAGGAATCACTCAACCTACTGAAGACCAGGAGTCACTCAGCACTGCAACGGTCAGACGTTCACTCCGTAGTCTTTAAGGTCATTAATAGCACTTATGGCTGGCGTTATCAGTAACGCTCCTACTTTATTTACATTAAGCCCCTTGTAATGGAGAATGGCTGGGGTCCTGGCGCACTCTATATAAGCCAACCCCTCCTCTGGCACAAGGGTTTGCACCCCCTGTACTACCACACACATATAATCCAGTCGACCGCCTCCGGGCACCGAGACGTAGGGCTTTTACTTCCACCGTGAAGCGCCTGAACTCGTAAATCCCGTGTGTACACCTTCACCATAGCTAAGATCTTGCCTCTCCATACCTACCCCCCTTTCTACTGTCAGTCTTAGGACCACGACACAAGACACTACACTAGTAGCGGGAGGAGCAATCGGAGTGCTAATAAAATCATTGTTGTTGGTATTTGAGAAATCACACGACTTGGTCTTCTCTTGAGTCATTGTGACTACATAGCAAGATTGCACTAAAACAGATCCGACAAGAAAACGGTGAACGAAAAAGAGGACGAATAAAACGGCAAATTTTTGTGAAGTGGGGGAGAGGAAAACGAGAGGCAAATGGCAAATAATGTAATTGCGAGGAGATGAGATTTGTGATTAGGAACCTGGTAGATGTTGATGATGTCTCCCCGGCAACAGCGCCAGAAATTCCTTTTGATGTTTTCTTGAACTACGTCGGTGTTTCCCCAAAGAGGAAGGGATGATGCAGCACAACAATGGTAGGTATTTCCCTCAGTGATGAGACCAAGGTGTAACGCCCCAAATCCGATGCGCCAGGTGTCTTCCAGTTATTCGCCATCGTTGCCATGTCATCTGCTTGCGTGTTGCATTTTGCCATGTCATCATCTGCATTTCATCAGCATGTTTTTCAGAACTTGCATCCGTTCGGGTCCTCCCGTTTCTCTCTGTTGTCCATTCTGAGCACAGACACACTCGCACGCGCCTGCGACACCTACGAAATATTATTTTATAAGTGGGTTGAAAGTTGGCGTGCGGTCTTATTATAGTGTAGGTAGGCCGCCTGTCAAATTTCGTCGCGTTCGGAGTCCGTTTGATAGCCCAACCGTCATCAGTGGTGGTGTCGTCGCCGGTTTATTCGTCGGATGTTTTCGGTCCCCGAAAACCCCTGCCAAGCTGCTATCTCTTCTCTCCTTAAAGCCTAGCCCATCTATATAGTCCACCAACCCCTTTCCTAGTCCCTCTCCGCTCCGGAGCCGTCCAATGGCGATCGTACGGTCTGAAACGGCCCCCAAACCACCAAAACCTAGCCCTTTTCCCTATATAAACAACCCCCATGCCGTTTTGGGCATCCCCTAGCCTCCACCTACCTCTAGCCTCTCCTCTCCTCGCAATCCGCGCCGGCTAAACCCTGCCCCACCACTTGGCGCCGCTGCCGCCGCACCCCGGACCAATCCGGGTGCGCCACGTCGCCTCCTCGTGCCTGCCAGCCACTCCCGCGCTGCCATGTGGCGTCACCACGTCGCCCGCGCCTCTCCCCGCAGCTCCTCGCCGCCGTGGCCCTTTCGGCCCATGCCAGGCCCGCCCCTGGGCTGATCTAGGCCCAGATCTGGCGCCCCGCGCCCCTCTGTGCCTGCTCGCTCCAGATCGGGAGAGGAGCTCCCGATCCAGAGCCGCCGCCTCGCCGGAATTGCCGCCGGCGACCACCTCCGACCAGGCCGGCCCTTACGCCCTACTCCTCCTTCCCCTGCCCGCCTCCTTCTCCCTCTCTCTCTTCCTTCCTCGTGCTTCTCTCTCTCCCGCTCACGATCTCTCCCTCTCTTTGTATACCTCGCAGGAGCTACCATGGCCGCCCTGATCTCCGCGTCCGCGCCGCCTCAAGCCGCCTCGTTGCCGGGAATGGATTCCTCATGCCTGGATCCACCCATTCCCGGCATCCTCAATTCCCGCCGCCCCACCATCGCTGGAGTCTCTCTGTACGAGGACTGGAGCTTTCCCGAGCTGAATCTCGTTTTTGCGCGGGTAGTTTTTCCACTAAGTCCCAGTTTCTGTAACATTATGTGTGCATCTTCATCTTGTCATAACATTGTGCATGTTGCTCCGTTTTGCGTGTATGATATGTCAAAATGTTCATCTCAGAGTTTTCTTCATGATGGATTAGTCTTTAGACATGTTACGGTTCATATTAATGCCTTAATATTCTTTACAAAACTGCTATGTGATATATACTGCTGGAATCTACTGATTGTTAACATCATTTGTGCATATTGTGAGTGCCACAACTTTGTCCCTGTACATGCTATGATGATCATCTAGATATTCACATGTTCTTCTCTTCATGCTCTACATATTGGTGTGCTTTGCATTCATGTTAGGGTGCATCTTGTTATATTAATCCCTGTTGCAAAAGTGCATGTTGCTGTTAACTGCTGAAAACTGATGTAACTTGTTGATTTGTCATTTTTGTTGCATTTTGTATGTGCATCCTATGAGCATGAAGTTTATATATTTTTGGAGCATTTTCATGACATATTTACAGGTATGCAATCCATGTATTTTTATATGCCCTGTAGTGAGTGCATCAAGCTTGTGAAGTGGGTTACTTGCTGTTAACTTTCTGTTAATATTGAATCTGTCATATCATGTTGCCATGTTTACTCGATGCTACCAATTAATCCATGCATAGTATGGAGTTGCTTAGTTGACATGTTTTATTGTCTATGTTATGCTCTATCATGCCATGACTTTTGATGCCCTATATATGTCCTGTAGAATATGTTTTCGTTACCATGAACATGCTTATATAATGTTTCAGATTTCTATTAACTTCATGATGCCTTGTTGTGAGCTTGTTAATGAGTGTTCCATGCCTCTTCTGGAGATTCTTCAATTACATGTTTAGAATTATGCTATGTTTACTTTGTTCACATGCCATGTTTGTTAATTTTGGTTGTCATATGGCTCTGTTCCATGCTTGCAAACATGCTATCATAATGTTGTTGTTTTACACTTGCTGAAACTGTTTCAACATTCAATCTTGTCTTGTTGATTCCTACTAATTCATTAGTCATATGTATATGATGCCATGATGATATTTTCTCTTTGTTATGTGTAGTGACATGCCCTTGGTTGCTACGTTAACTTGTTGTAGCTTGTCTCTTTCTTGCTCTCAAGTTGCCATCACATTGACTCTGCTCATGTATATGCTCATGTGTTATAAAGTTGCATTTTTCATTGATCATATTGGTTTAATATTGATTCCTATGAACCTGAACCTTAATGATATTTTAAGTGTGATATCTGTACATGAATTGTGTGTCAAGTTGGTGCTCATAAGATTCCTGTAGCATGTTGTTTTGATGTTTGCAAAGTGCCTACTTGCTGTTTTAGGCAGATTGTTGTTACATCTTGATTGGAGTGTATGTGTTGCACCGTTGCTCCGTTTTGAGCATGCTCTATATGAAACTTGCTTAGAATTGCATGTAGTTTCATATTATCATGTTGCATCCTTGTTTTGAAGTGTTTGCTTGATGTTTGGATGCATTTTGCATCAATGTCATGTTTAACTTGTGTTGCTCATATCTTCTATACCGTAGCTCCGAATTAAATAAACTTTATATGAAACTTGAATAGAATTTCATGTAGATCATCATAGTGATCTTTAACTTGCTGTTTAACAACTTCAACTTAATGTTTGTTCAGATCTGGACCAATTTCGAAATTTGCATATGAGGACTTATCGGATTTGTTATATGTTGTTTCCGACCTCTTTTAAACTTGCTTTGACGTGTTGTTCTTGTTTGCATCATTTCTTACCATCAGTAGCATCATATAGCCTTGTAATGCATCATACTTGGTTGTGCATCATGTCATGTTTATGTGTTGTGTGTTTACCATGTTGTTTGCTTCTTTCCGGTTGTGCTCCTTCTCGATAGTTCCTGTTTCGTTGCGATCGAGAGGATTCGTTCGACTATGCTTGGTTCGTCTACGCCCATTCATCTCCTTCATGTACTCGTTATTCTTCCTAGCGGGATTTCAGGCAAGATGACCGTCACCTTGAATCTCACTACTATCATTGCTATGCTAGTTGCTTCGTTCTATCGCTATGCTGCGCTACCTATCACTTGTTGATCAAGCCTCCCAAATTGCCATGTCAGCCTCTAACCTTTTTACCCTACCTAGCAAACTGTTGTTTGGCTATGTTACCGCTTTTGCTTAGTCCCTCTTATAGTGTTGTTAGTTGCAGGTGAAGTTGAAGATTGCTCTATGTTGGACAGGATTATGTTGGGATATAACAATATCTCTTATTTCATTAATGCATCTATATACTTGGTAAAGGGTGGAAGGCTCGGCCTTATGCCTCGTGTTTTGTTCCACTGTTGCCTCCCTAGTTTCCGTCATACCAGTGTTATGTTCCTTGATTTTGCATCCCTAACATGGTGTGTGTTTATGGGCCCCTCTTGACAGTTCGTTTTGAATAAAACTCTTCCAGCAAGGCCCAACATTGGTTTTACATTTGCCATAATAATACTTGAACTAAATAATTAATTCGCATAGGGCGTCATGAACCCGATGTTTCTTTCTAAATAGCAGGGAGGGGCCAGCGTTGATGGTGTTGGTCCCAAACAGAGCCACTTGCGGTGCCACCCCTTCACCAGGGGTTTTCGGTTGCCGTACGTACTGCTCATCCGGACGTGTCCTGAGATTAGATACGCGCGGCTACTATCAGGGTGTCGACATGTTGGGAGGCTTTGCTGGATTAGTTTTACCATTGTCGAAATGTCTTGTGCACCGGGATCCCGAGTCTGATCGGATGTCCCACGATGGAGGATTGTCTCCGCGGATCGTGAGCTTATAATGGGCTAAGTTGGGACACCCCTGCAGGGTATAAACTTTTGAAAGCTGTGCCCGCGGTTATGTGGCAGATGGGAATATGTAATGTCCGGTTGTAGAGTACTTGACACCAGATTCGAATTAAAATACACCAATCGTGTGCGTAACTGTGACGGTCTCTTTTCAAGAGGGTCGAGAAGAGAACACGATGGGGTTATATTTGAACGTAAGTAGTTCAGGATCACTTATTGATCATGACTAGTTCACGACCGTTTGCGTAGCTTCTCATATTACTCTTGTACTCGTAAGTTAGCCACCATATCATGCTTAGCCTCTTGATGCAGCCTCACCACTTATCCATTCCATACCCATTAAGCTTTGCTAGTCTTGATACCCATGGTAATGGGATTGCTGAGTCCTTGTGGCTCACAGATTACTACAACAACAGTTGCAGGTGCAGGTAATGTGATGATCATGAGGTGAGAGCGATGTTTTCTTGTCTTGAAGTTCTTCTTCTGCTTCTTCTTCATTCAGGGGTTAGGTTCTTGGTCGGCAGCCTGGGCTAGCAGGGTTGATGTCGTTTGAGTTTCTGTTTGTGTTTCATCCATAGTCGGATGTTGCTCTTGTATGATTATGTTGTATTCGTGTGGCATCGTTTGCCTCTTGTATGTATCCCCAACTATTATGTAATGGTACGTTGTAATGATATCCACCTTGCAAAAGCGTCTCCAATATGCACTTCTATCTTTGGTGGGACCTTCGAGTTCCTTTAGGATAGGGTCACATATTGGGCGTGACATAAGGTTATTGAACTAGTAGGAGAACCACGCAACACTACGTAGACAGCACCTACAGCTGCACACAAATAACAAATACTCACAACCCGACGTATTAAATGGGTTGTCAATCCCTTTCGGGTAACGGCGGTAGAAATTGGCAAACGGACATGAGAGAGTTGTAAATATTGATAGATCGAACGCCAAATAAAATGAAGTGCAGCAAGGTATTTTTGGTTTGATAGATCTGAAAATAAAAGCAAAGGAAATAGATTGCAAAGGCAAATATAATAAAGAAGAGACCCGGGGGTCGTAGGTTCCACTAGTGGCTTCTCTCGAGAAAAATAGCAAACGATGGGTGAACAAATTATTGTTGGGTAATTGATAGAACTTCAAATAATCATGACGATATCCAGGCAATGATCATTATATAGGCATCACATCCAAGATTAGTAGACTGACTCATGCCTGCATCTACTACTATTACTCTACACATCGACCGCTATCCAACATGCATCTAGCGTATTAAGTTCATGGAAAAACAGAGTAATGTAATAAGAATGATGACATGGTGTAGACAAGATCTATTTAGGTAGAAAAAGACCCCATCTTGTTATCCTTAATAGCAACGATACATACGTGTCGGTTCCTTTCTATCACTAGGATCAAGCATCGTAAGATCGAACCCATCACAAAGCACCTCTTCCCATTGCAAGATAAATAGATCAAGTTGTCCAAACAAAACCCAAATATCGGAGAAGAAATACGAGGCTATAAGTAATCATGCATATAAGAGATCAAAGAAGGCTCAAATAACATTCATGGATATAAAAGATAGATCTGATCATAAACTCAAAGTTCATCGGATCCCAAAAAACACACCGCAAAAAGAGTTACATCATATGGATCGACCATTGTATTGAGAATCAAACGGGAGAGAGGAAGCCATCTAGCTACTAACTACGGACTCGTAGGTCTACAAAGAACTACTCACGCATCATTGGAGAGGCACCAATGGACATGATGCACCCCTCCGAGATGGTGTTTAGATTGGATCTGGTGGTTCTGGAACTTGCAGTGGTTGGAATTGATTTTCGTCGACTCCCCTAGCGTTTCTGGAATATTGGGGTATTTATAGAGTAAAGAGGTGGACCGGGGGGCACCCGAGGTGGGCACAACCCACCAGGGCATGCCTGGGCCTCCAAGCGCGCCCTGGTTGGTTGTGCTCCCCTCGGAGCACCCTGCAGGTGCTTCTTCGGCCCATTGGATGTCTTCTGGTCCAAAAAAATCCATAAAAAGTTTGCTGCGTTTGGACTCCGTTTGGTATTGATTTCCTACGATGTAAAAAATATGCAGAAAACAGCAACTGGCACTTGGCACTATGCCAATAGGTTAGTACCAAAAAATGATATAAAATGACTATAAAATGATTGTAAAACATTCAAGAATGATAATATGGAGCAATCAAAAAATATAGATACATTGGAGACGTATCAATGATCCGACTATACTAACAAAGCCCCCAATACATCAAGATCGTGACATCAAGAACACGGGAGAGAGACAAAGAGAGATTAAACACATAGCTACTAGTACAAACCCTCAGCCCCGAGGGTGGACTACTCCGTCCTCATCGTGGTGGCCGCCGGGATGATGAAGATGGCCATCGGTGATGATCTCCCCCTCCGGCAGAGTGCCGAAACAGGGTCTAGATTGGATCTTGTGGATACATAGGCCTTGCAGCGGCGGAACTTCTGATCTAGGGTTACCCCGAGGGTTTTTGGAATATTTGGTGATTTATAGGGCAAAGAGGGGGTGTGAGGCCACCGAGATGGGCACAACCCACCTGGGGGCGAGAAATCCTTCTTGCTACCTCTTGAGCACTGCGTTGGTTTTCCTTGAAGAGGAAAGGGTGATGCAGCAAAGTAGCATAAGTATTTCCCTTAGTTTTTGAGAACCAAGGTATCAATCCAGTAGGAGGCTACACGCAAGTCCCTCGTACCTACACAAACAAGCAAGAACCTCGCAACCAACGCGATAAAGGGGTTGTCAATTCCTTCACGGCCACTTGCGAAAGTGAGATCTGATAGAGATAATGAGATAAGATAAATATTTTTGGTATTTTTATGATATAGATTAAAAAGTAAATATTGCAAAATAAAGTAGATCGGAAACTTATATGATGGAAAATAGACCCGGGGGCCATAGGTTTCACTAGTGGCTTCCCTCAAGATAGCATACGTATTACGGTGGGTGTTGGGGATATACCCCGCGGTATAACCCGGCCGGAAATATGACCCGGCCGGACTTCGCGGCTCATCAGAGACCCGGCTGACACTTGGCGACTCACTGGTCTGACAAACTCACGAGCCCGGCGACTCACTAATGGCCCCGATGGTGCGTCATATAGAGGACTAGGCCCAAGGCCCAGAAGGCTGACTCATGTTATGGTGGGCCGGCTTAAGAGGAAAGCATAAGAAATATTCCCTTACAAAAGAAGCAAGACTAGGGCTCCACTTGTAATAGAGTAATCCGAATTCTACTAGGACTAGTCATGTAACCCACCCCTTCAACTTTTATAAGGAGGGGCAGGGCACCCCAAGAGGGACAAGAGAGAAAATAAATCTCAAAGGCTAGAGACAACTAGAGGAGAGCCGGTTACGCGGCGTCTCCCTCATGAGCATAATGAGACCTAGCCACAAACATCAGGTAGGGCTATTACCGGATGATGTTTCCTGGGGCCCGAAGCTATCTAAATCCTTGTCTTATGTGTTGATCCGTCCCGCGTCTCTCGTCTCGACCAACCCCTCTCAAGCTACCACATAGATGTGTTGGCCTCACGACTAAGTCCTCACACTAGGACATCTGTCGTGACAAATCCACGGCAGTTGGCGCCAACCGTGTGGCCTGCGCACGGTGGTGTTGAGTTCTTGAAGGGATTTCTTTCAGGGATCGAGAAGCTCGCAACTGAGCAGATGAAAAGAAGCCAGCATGGAACAACCGCATGAGCCGCCGGACAACCATGGACAGAGCCGGCAAAATTATCATTGGGAAATCAGAATTATAATTAAACCTTGGAGCGGCAGGTACGAGATTGTGATTAAGACAATTTTTGGGTTACGCGCTATGCGATCGCCGCACGCACCATGGAGATCCGCCGAGTACGAGTCAAAAGAAACTTGCACTGCACCGGTACAAGTCCCAAGGAAGTTCCATAGCGGCGAGGGCAGGCAAAGCCGAAAGTGTTTCGTTGTTGTTACTTTTTATGGAAAGACAAGGTTGAACCATCAGACCAAGAGGAAGTACTAGTCCAGCCACTGTTCTACATGTGAAGGGTAACTATTGAAAGGTTAAATCACCCATTCACACACCCAGTCAAGTCAACTACTATCCGGAGAAAAACATGGACGTGGGCGCAGATTTGGCCCTTGCCTTGCGACGCCCCAGCCTCTGCCTAACAGCCGGCCAAGCAACCATCTGAGCCACCTTCACCAAGACGCCACGCCTTGTTCCAGCACCCTGCCCTAGCCGCTCTGCCGGCTGCGCCCGAGCCGCGCAGCTGTGACTCGCTCCGCCTTGAGCCGCTGCCGGCGCGGGCCGCCTCTGAGCCCATAGAGGCCATCTTGAATCGCTGGGGCCACTCTAAGCCACCGTTGAGCACGCATCCACTGGTCAAGCCGCCACGGTCGTTCCGAGCCGCCACCCGCCGTTGCTGTCTCTACGGCCGCAAGCTGCCGCTTGCCTAAACCGCCACAGTGCCTGCCCTTGAGGCGTACGAGTGAACGGACTAGAGCTACGCAATGCCCAAAGGCTAGCCCGCAGGAGGGGAAGGCCCATATGGAGTCGTACACCTGATAAATAAATCCAACAGGACCTCCAAAAATTGTACATATTGGTTCCACACATACTGCCCCAATGGCACAAGGACCAAGGGTTTTGATACTCTTGTCTCTCACGAGAAGGAAGCTTCCAAGGCTGATCAATTGGCATTACTACCTATACTTCCATCAAGGCACAAAGTTCAGTATTTGCTTGACTCTTACGAGGAGTTCAGCAGTGATTTGAATTAAGGTCCCATTACAAATCTTTCTGCGCTACATCTAAAATCGTCTATCCAATTATTCGCCGACGCGGGTTACATCGATACACAAGAGCCCGTATCCAACATTGTTCCGTTCTGAAGCTACCTGACGGACAGCATGCACAACACATTGCTCGTTAGGCCGGTCTTCATCAACTGGTTGGAGTTGACACCGGCATCTACGCCAGGTTGCACGAGCCTTGCCTCCGCTTCTGCCGCATCTCCGGCTGCGCCGTGAGCTGCCTCTCCGCTGTCGCGACCGCGCCACAAGCCCGCCCGCTTGCAAAGCTGTTGTTTTTGTGGTCGTTGCCTTGACTCTCCAGGCCTCACTTCCGCATGCTCCTTCACGCGCTCCTGTGCAGATGCACACCCGCGACTCTCCCTCGTCCCGTGTTGCGCCTCCGGGCCTCGCTGTGTTGAGCCACCACCGGAGAGTCGCCCGCGCCTCCAGCCGCCACAGGAGAGCCTCCCGAGCCTCCGGGCCTTCCCGCATCAAGCCGCTGCCAAAGAGCCGCCCTGCACCTCCGGGTTTTCCCGCGTCAAGTGCCGCCACATGCGGTGAGCGGCCCTGCTCCATGTCTGTGGCCACTTCACCTCTGCTCTAGGTCATCCCCGCCTGAGCCGCCGGCCACCCCCCGTGAGCCTGCGGTCGGCTGGCCCTCACCTCATTTCAGAGCCGCCACTCTTGTCTCCCTCGCTCGATTTTTCCTCTGAACCGCTGTGCTCCTGCGTGTCATTATGCAAGCAGGGTGCCTGAAGAAATAAAGCAAAGGGGGCGTATCATTATTTCCGCCGTGGCATCACTCTGAGCCAGCTACTACTACTCCACGAGAGGTCAAGGCTACAGTCAAAATACTGTCCACATTCGTCCGATGAAAATACCAGGTGAAATCTTTTCTATATATTTTATCAGCACATATTAAGTTGTTTGAGAACAATTACTCTGGTCTATGATATGTTTTCACATGGCCATTATTCCTTCAAAGGTGTCGCATAAAGGGCGCACGCCAGCATTATTTTTGCACTAGTGTTTGCCTGTGCCGTGCTGCTGGACGGATACGGGCGCAAGTCGCCGCCTCCACTACATCAACATACGCGACTGACTCGTCGTCCGCGCTCATGGTCGACTTACCCGCGTCCGTGCTATTTCCAACGCTGCGGCCGACCCTCTCGTCTGTACCGGCTTATAACGCCGCTGCCGACTCATCTGTCTGCTACTACGGCTGATTCAGCCGTGATTGATTTCAGCTTCACCTGGTGATCATCAACTCTGTGGTGGATAACTACTGGCCTGATGTATCAGATTCAAGAACTCCAGATCATTGGAGGAAAAAATAACCCAGTCCCGGAGGCTGCTATTATATTGATGAAAATTTAAAGGCCGTCAGAGAATTTTCGGCTCAAAATGAAGATTCCGGTTTAAAATCTGGTTCAAGAGAAATCCGTCTCTCACAAAGCATTCAAGCTCTCAATATCTGGTTTAAAATTCCGGCTCAAGAAGAATTTATCTCTTGCAAAGTTCGAGTTCTCAGAACAATTAAAGGGACCAAAGAGAGTCTGTTGCAAAGCACAACTCAAACATAGGTACCCTGTTTCAAAGGTCATTTGGGGGCTTCCTGTTCAAACATAGGTGTATTCACTAAAGAGAACATAGCTTTCAGTACCCTCTTGATTGGTGCAATGCCAGCACTTCAAGGTCATTTGGGGGCTTCCTGTTCAAACATAGGTCATATTCGAACCAAAGAGAACATAGCTGTCGGTACCCTCTTGATCGGCACAATGCCAAACCCACTAGGGGGCTTCTTGATCGTATTCGAATCACAGCTTAACCCCTTTTGGGTCCGACTTTGATCGTATTCGAAACAGAGTCGTTAAAAAACTCTCAAGGTCATTTGGGGGATTCCTGTTCAAACATAGGTCATATTCGAACCAAAGAGAACATAGCTGTATGTACCCTCTTGATCGGCGCAACGCCAAAACCATTAGGGGGCTTCATGATCGTAAATCCTAGCTTAACCCCTTTTGGTCCGGTTTATTGATCGTATTCGAATCAGAAGCCTCGATTTTTCTTTCTGTTTGGCTTAAGTTTTTTGACAACAATTTTTGGTTTTGTCTTGAGACTTTTTTGTTCAGATCTAAGGCATATATATGTGGTTTCTATTTAACCCGGCTTGGCTTTGGACGATAAGTCGCCGGCGTATAACAATGATCAAACATTTGGAAGTGTTGGCTTCTAAAGAGTTGGGTTATCACCCTTACTATGCAGGTCACATAAACTGGCAGTGCAAATTCATTATCACAGGTATGATATTGTTATTATAGTTATGTTTCAAGTTCTGACTCATACCAGTCTTATCTATGATTCCTTTTTACACATCAGTGGTTATATGTGAGATATTATGACCCGCTCTGCGGTAAAGTGCCAAGGGTTCTTGTAATCTACCTGTGTGTAGGATAAGACTACATTTGGGTGGTTACTCGCCCTAGCTTTTGATGTTAAGTCGCCAGGGCATATGTTGTTTAAACTCTATGCAGGATTTACAGAGCTATGACTTACATAAATGTTAAGTTCTAGCCCATCCTCAAAGATTGAAATTGGTGTCTCAAAAGGGTTATCAATTCTTGATTTTTTCAAAGGCTATAAGCCGCCGGGTTATGAAATTCTGGCTTACAAGGAATTAGCATTATAGACGCCATCGGCCCAGAACCGCCAAATATTAAAACTATGGATTTACTTGTCAGCCGATAAGGTATTCAAATTTCTATAGCCAAACTTGGCTGGATTTTCATGATGATATTAAATACTTGGAAGTTTTGTCTTCTAAGTTTTGGATTATCACCTTTACTACATTGATGTGGTTTTCAAAGTCGCTTTAGTGCAAAGGCTATTATTTATCAATGGATATGATTATTTCTACAATGGAAGGAATAGTCCCGAGTCGCTGCAGGCTTATGACCCGTCACTTGGGGGCTACATTATTCAAATTAAGATTACATCAAATATGCAAGTCCCATGTCACTACCAGCATGCACCATGGCACTTGGGGGCTAATGAAAAGTCATTTTTTGCTCAACTTATTGAAGACCCGACTCATCACATTGTAATGAGCCGGCCCTTGGGGGCTACCAGTTGCTCCTGTCAAAAATTTAAGGTACACAAGCCTTAATCCATTATGTTGAAAGATCCACTACTTAGTTGGTAGAGAACAAAGCTCTTAACCTTATGGACATGGGTTCAAGCCCCATGGTGGAGATTACATCATATGATGTTATTATCAATGAATTATATACAAAGTCCCAGCTCAGTATTATCTTACTGAGCCGGCCCTTGGGGGCTACACGTTGCTTCTCAAGTCTACATGATCATATTTACAAAGTCCCTGGTCATTATTTCATAATGACCCGGCACTTGGGGGCTACAAGTGATATGAATATAAGGGAGGTACAATTTCAAACTTGGTGTGAGCAACAGTTGTGACCCGGTGCTGTCAATATTTACAAGCCAGCAGTTTTTCCAATTATAACTCGCCAGCTTCTATATCCTTGAACCGGCGGATCACCAGATGAATCTTGAGGCCAATATGTTTATTAAGCCGGAGCTTTGGAAACCGACTCAAATGGATTATTTCTTATAATATTTCTCTACAAGAAACCAATGTCAGCAAATTGATTATGAAGCTGGCCTATTGACCCGGATTTTTTGCATTGGTAATGTTTAAACACATCTTCTAAAAGGATATTTGCTATGAGATCATGAACACACATCCAGGAGGAAATGTCAAGGACTTAAGGATGACCATGTGCCGGCTTACAAGAATATTTAACCCGGAGCACAACCTGTCAGATTTGTTCTTGTGTTTATGTTGCAGGATCAGTTTAACATGGATAAATCCAAATTAAACTGGGGGCTAATGTTGGGGATATACCGCGCGGTATGACCCGGCCGAAAATATGACCCGGCCGGACTTGGCAGCTCATCAGAGACCCGGCTGACACTTGGCGACTCACTGGTCTGACGAACTCACGAGCCCGGCGGCTCACTAATGGCCCCGATGGCGGGTCATATAGAGGACTAGGCCCAAGGCCCAGAAGGCCGGCTCATGTTATGGTGGGCCGACTTAAGAGGAAAGCATAAGAAATATTCCCTTACAAAGGAAGCAAGACTAGGAATCCACTTGTAATAGAGTAATCCTAATCCTACTAGGACTAGTCATGTAACCCGCCCCTTCAACTTATATAAGGAGGGGCAGGGCACCCCAAGAGGGACAAGAGAGAAAAGAAATATCGAAGGCTAGAGACAACTAGAGGAGAGCCGGTTACGTGGCGTCTCCCTCATGAGCATAATGAGACCTAGCCACAAACAGCAGGTAGGGCTATTACCGAATGATGTTTCCCGGGGCCGAAGCTGTCTAAACCCTTGCCTTGTGTGTTGATCCATCCTGCGTCTCTCATCCCGACCAACCCCTCTCAAGCTACCACATGGATGCGTTGGCCTCACGACTAAGTCCTCACACTAGGACATCTTTTGTGACAAATCCACGACAGTGGGTGAACAAATTATTGTCGAGCAATTGATAGAAAAGTGCATATTTATGAGAATATCTAGGCATGATCATGTATATAGGCATCACGTCCGCGACAAGTAGATCGAAACGATTCTGCATCTACTACTATTACTCCACACATCGACCGCTATCCAGCATGCATCTAGAGTATTAAGTTGATAAGAACAGAGTAACATATTAGGCAAGATGACATGATGTAGAGGGTTAAACTCAAGCAATATGATATAAACCCCATCTATTTATCCTCGATGGCAACAATACAATACGTGCCTTGCTGCCCCTGCTATCACTGGGAAATGACACCGCAAGATTGAACCCAAAGCTAAGCACTTCTCCCATTGCAAGAAAGATCAATCTAGTAGGCCAAACCAAACTGATAATTCGAAGAGACTTGCAAAGATAACTAATCATACATAAAGGAATTCAGAGGAGATTCAAATATTTCTCATAGATAAACTTGATCATAAACCCACAATTCATCGGATCCCAACAAACACACCGCAAAAAGAGTTACATCGAATAGATCTCCAAGAAGATCGAGGAGAACATTGTATTGAGATTCAAAGAGAGAGAAGAAGCCATCTAGCTAATAACTATGGACTCAAAGGTCTGAGGTAAACTACTCACAACTCATCGGAGAGGTCATGGTGTTGATGTAGAAGCCCTCCATGATCGACTCCCCCTTCGGCGGAATGCCGGAAAAGTCTCCAAGATGGGATCTCACACGTTCAGAAGGTTGCGGTGGTGGAAATAGGGTTTCGTGGTGCTCCTCGATGTTTTCAGGGTATGCAAGTATATATAGGCGAAGGAAGTCGGTCAGGGGAGCCACGAGGGGCCCACGAGGGTGGGGGGCGTGCTCACACCCCCAGGGCACACCGTTTGCTACTTGACATCCACACCAAGTCTCCTGGATTGCGTTTGTTCCAAAAAGATCTCTCCCAAAGGTTTCATTCTGTTTGGACTCCGTTTGATATTCCTTTTCTGCGAAACACTGAAATAGGCAAAAAAATAGCAATTTGGGTTGGGCCTCCGGTTAATAGGTTAGTCCTAAAATGATATAAAAGTGTATAGTAAAGCCCATAAACATCAAAAACGGGTAATATAATAGCATGGAACAATTAAAAATTATAGATACGTTGGAGACGTATCAAGCATCCCCAAGCTTAATTCCTGCTCGTCCTCGAGTAGGTAAATGTTAAAAACAGAATTTTTGATGTGGAATGCTACCTAGCATATTTCTCAATGTAATTTTATTTATTGTGGCATGAATGTTCAGATCCAAATGATCCAAGATAAAAGTTCATATTGACATGAAAACAATAATACTTCAAGCATACTAACAAAGCAATCATGTCTTCTCAAAATAACATGGCTAAAGAAAGTTATCCCTACAAAATCATATAGTCTGGTTATGCTCTATCTTCATCACAAAAGTATTTAAATCATGCACAACCCCGATGACAAGCCAAGCAATTATTTCATTCTTTTATGTTCTCAAACTTTTTCAACTTTCACGCAATACATGAGCGTGAGCCATGGACATAGCACTATATGTGGAATAGAATGGTGGTTGTGGAGAAGACAAAAAAAAGAATATAGTCTCACGTCAACTAGGCGTATCAACGGGCTATGGAGATGCCCATTGATAGATATCAATGTGAGTGAGTAGGGATTGCCATGCAACGGATGCACTAGAGCTATAAGTGTATGAAAGCTCAACAAAAGAAACTAAGTGGGTGTGCATCCAACTTGCTTGCTCACGAAGACCTAGGGCATTTTGAGGAAGCCCATCATTGGAATATACAAGCCAAGTTCTATAATGAAAAATTCCCACTAGTATATGAAAGTGACAATATAGGAGACTCTCTATCATGAAGATCATGGTGCTACTTTGAAGCACAAGTGTGGAAAACGATAGTAACATTGTCCC
Source organism: Triticum aestivum (assembly GCF_018294505.1). Taxonomy (NCBI): domain Eukaryota; kingdom Viridiplantae; phylum Streptophyta; class Magnoliopsida; order Poales; family Poaceae; genus Triticum; species Triticum aestivum. Next base: position 492,994,341 of record NC_057807.1, read on the forward strand.
TTCTCTCATTTTCTCTCATTTTTTTGGTGGGCTTCTTTGGCCTCTTTTATTTTTCATAAAGTCCAGAGTCTCGTCCCGACTTGTGGGGGAATCATAGTCTCCATCATCCTTTCCTCACTTGGGACAATGCTCTAATAATGAAGATCATCACACTTTTATTTACTTACAACTCAAGAATATAACTCAATACTTAGAACAAAATATGACTCTATGTGAATGCCTCCGGCGGTGTACCGGGATATGCAATGAATCAAGAGTGACATGTATGAAAGAATTATGAAGGTGGCTTTGCCACAAATATGATGTCAACTACATGTCATGCAAAAGCAATATGATAATGATGGAGCGTGTCATAATAAACGGAACGGTGGAAAGTTGCATGGCAATATATCTCGGAATGGCTATGGAAATGCCAAATAGGTAGGTATGGTGGCTGTTTTGAGGAAGGTATATGGTGGGTGTATGGCACCGGCGAAAGTTACGCGACACAAGAGAGGCTAGCCATGGTGGAAGGGTGAGAGTGCGTATAATCCATGGACTCAACATTAGTCATAAAGAAATCATATACTTATTGCAAAAATCTATTAGTCATCGAAACGAAGTACTAAGCCCATGCTCCTAGGGGGATAGATTGGTAAGAAAAGACCATCGCTCGTCCCCGACCGCCACTCATAAGGAAGACAATCAATAAATAAATCATGCTCCAACTTCATCACATAACGGTTCACCATACGTGCAGCAAGGATTACTGTGGTAAACTAAAAAGCAAAGACTCATATCATAAAAGACGCTCCAAGAAAAACACATATCATGTGGTGAATGAAATATAGCTCCAAGTAAAGTTACCGATAGACGAAGATGAAAGATGGGATGCCTTCCGGGCATCCCGAAGCTTAGGATTTTGGTTGTCCTTGAATTACCTTGGGGTGCCATGGGCATCCCCAAGCTTAGGCTCTTGCCACTCCTTATTCCATAGTCCATCAAATCTTTACCCAAAACTTGAGAACTTCACAACACAAAACTCAACAGAAAATCTCATAAGTTCCGTTAGTGCAAGAAAGAAAACCACCACTTTAAGGTACTGTAATGAACTCATTCTTTATCTATATTGGTGTTAAACCTACTGTATTCCAACTTCTATATGGTTCATACCCCCCGATACTAGCCATAGATTTGTCAAAATAAGCAAACAACACACGAAAACAGAATCTGTCAAAAACAGAACAGTCTGTAGTAATCCGTAACTTTCGGATACTTCTGGAACTCTAAAAATCCTACCAAAATAGGAAGTCCTGGGAAATTTGTTTCTGTGATTTACTAAAATTATTCTCATGCGCGCAAAAGTTTTTGTTTTTCAGCAAGACCAAATTAACTATCATCCAAGATGACCCCATAGGTTCCACTTGGCACAAACACTAATTAAAATATAAAACCACATCTAAACAGAAGCTAGATAAATTATTTATTACTAAACAGGAACAAGAAGCTAAGAACAAAAATAAAATTGGGTTGCCTCCCAACAAGCGCTATCGTTTAACGCCCCTAGCTAGGCATAAAAGCGAGAATAGATCTAAGTATTGCCATCTTTGGTATTCAATTCATAAGTGGCTCTCATAATAGATTCATAAGGTAATTTGATTTTCTTTCTAGGTAAGTGTTCCATGCCTTTCCTTAATGGAAATTGTAATCTAATATTTCCTTCCTTCATATCAATAATTGCACCAATCGTTCTAAGGAAAGCTCTACCCAGAATAATAGGACATGAAAGATTGCAATCTATATCAAGAATGATAAAGTATACGGGCACATAATTCCTATTTGAAACAATAATAACATCATTAATCCTTCCCATGGGTTTCTTAATGGTGGAATCCACAAGGTGCAAGTTTAAAGAGCAATCATCAAAATCACGGAAACCTAACACATCACACAAAGTTTTTGGAATCGTGGAAACACTAGCACCCAAATCACACAAAGCATAGCATTCATTATCTTTAATTTTAATTTTAGTAGTAGGTTCCCACTCATCATAAAGTTTTCTAGGGATAGAAACTTCTAATTCAAGTTTTTCTTCATAAGATTGCATCAAAGAATCAACGATATGTTTAGTAAAAGCTTTATTTTAACTATAAGCATGAGGAGAATTTAGCACGAATTGCAACAAGGATATACAATCTATTAAAGAAAAATTATCATAATTAAATTCCTTGAGATCCAAAATAGTGGGTTCATTGCTATGTAAAGTTCTGACCTCTCCAATCCCACTTTTACCAAATTTAGCATCAAGATCTAAAAACTTCGAATCATTGGGACGCCTTCTAACTAAAGTTGACTCATCTCCAGTCCCATTATTATCAAGATTCATATTGAAAAACAAAGATTTAATAGGAGACACATCAATCACTGTTAGATCTTCATCATTATTATCATGAAAACTAGAAGAACACGCTCTTACAAAGCAATCTTTCTTAGCACGCATCCTAGCGGTTCTTTCTTTGCACTCATCAATGGAAATTCTCATGGATTTGAGAGACTCATTGATATCATGCTTAGGTGGGATAGATCTAAGTTTCAAAGAATCAACATCAAGAGAAATTCTATCCACTTTCCTAGCCAACTCATCAATCTTAGGCAAATTTTCTTCAAGCAAAGCATTGAAATTCTTTTGAGAAATCATAAATTCTTTAACACTAATCTCAAAATCATAGGGCATCTTATTAAAATTTCCATAAGAGTTGTTGTAGGAATTACCATAATTATTAGAGGAATTACTAGGGAACGGCCTAGGATTAAAGTTTCCTCTATACGCGTTGTTACCAAAATTAAAATTCACATCCATAGATTCATTATTATTCTCAATCAAAGTAGACAAAGGCATATCATTAGGATCAATAGGTGCACTCTTATTAGCAAAAAAATTCATAAGTTCATCCATCTTTCCACTCAAAACATTAATCTCTTCTATCGCAAGAACTTTTTTACTAGTAGATCTTTCGGTGTGCCATTGAGAATAATTAACCATAATATTATCTAGGAGTTTAGTAGATTCTCCTAAAGTGGTTTCCCTAAAAGTGCCTCCCGCGGCCGAATCTAAAAGATTTCTAGAAGCAAAATTCAATCCGGCATAAAATTTTTGTATGATCATCCATAAATTTAATCCATGAGTAGGGCAATTGCGAATCATTAATTTCATCCTCTCCCAAGATTGTGCAACATGTTCATGATCAAGTTGCTTAATATTCATAATATCGTTTCTAAGAGAGATGATCTTAGCGGGAGGAAAATACTTAGAGATAAAAGCATCTTTGCACTTATTCCATGAATCAATACTATTTTTAGGTAAAGAAGAAAACCAAGTTCTAGCACGATCTCTAAGCGAAAACAGAAATAGCTTCATTTAACAATATCATTATCCTTGTCTTTCTTCTTTTGCATATCACACAAATCAACAAAGTTGTTTAGATGAGTAGTGGCATCTTCACTAGGAAGGCCAGACAATTGATCTTTCATGACAAGATTCAACAAGGCAGCATTAATTTTACAAGATTCGGCATCGGTAAGAGGATCAGAGTGCTAAGGAAATCGTTATTGTTGGTATTGGAAAAGTCACACAATTTAGTATTATCTTGAGCCATCATGATAAGCAATCCAACACACAAGCACACCAGAGGAAAGAGAAAAAGAGGCGAACGGGAAAGAGAGGGCGGGTAAAACGGCAAGGGTGAAGTGGGGAGAGGAAAACGAGAGGCAAATGGCAAATAATGTAATGCGAGGGAGAAGAGTTTGTGATGGGTACTTGGTATGCCTTGACTTGTATGAAGACCTCCCCGGTAACGGCGCCAGAAATCCTTCTGGCTGCCTCTTGAGCACTGCGTTGGTTTTCCCTTGAAGAGGAAAGGGTGATGCAGTAAAGTAGCATAAGTATTTCCCTCGGTTTTTGAGAACCAAGGTATCAATCCAGTAGGAGGCTACACGCAAGTCCCTCGTACCTACACAAACAAACAAGAACCTCGCAACCAAAGCGATAAAGGGGTTGTCAATCCCTTCACGGCCACTTGCGAAAGTGAGATCTGATGGAGATAATGAGATAAGATAATATTTTTGGTATTTTTATGATATAGATTGAAAAGTAAAGATTGCAAAATAAAGTAGATCGGAAACTTATATGATGGAAAATAGACCAGGGGCCATAGGTTTCACTAGTGGCTTCTCTCAAGATAGCATAAGTATTACGGTGGGTGAACAAATTACTGTCGAGACATTGATAGAAAAGTGCATAGTTATGAGAATATCTAGGCATGATCATGTATATAGGCATCACGTCCGCGACAAGTACATCGAAACGATTCTGCATCTACTACTATTACTCCACACATCGACCGCTATCCAGCATGCATCTAGAGTATTAATTTCATAAGAACAAAGTAACGCATTAGGCAAGATGACATGATGTAGAGGGATAAACTCAAGAAATATGATATAAACCCCATCTTTTTATCCTCGATGGCAACAATACAATACGTGCCTTGCTGCCACTGCTGTCACTGGGAAAGGACACCGCAAGATTGAACCCAAAGCTAAGCACTTCTCCCATTGCAAGAAAGATCAATCTAGTAGGCCAAACCAAACTGATAATTCGAAGAGACTTGCAAAAATAACCAATCATACATAAAAGAATTTAGAGGAGATTCAAATATTTCTCATATATAAACTTGATCATAAACCCACAATTCATCGGATCCCGACAAACACACCGCAAAAAGAGTTACATCGAATAGATCTCCAAGAAGATCGAGGAGAACATTGTCTTGAGATTCAAAGAGAGAGAAAAAGCCATCTAGCTAATAACTATGGACCCGAAGGTGTGAGGTAAACTACTCACAACTCATAAGAGAGGCCATGGTGTGGATGTAGAAGCCCTCTGTGATCGATTCCCCCTCCGGCGGAGCGCCGGAAAAGGCTTCAAGATGGGATCTCAGAGGTACAGAAGGTTGCGGCGGTGGAAATAGGGTTTCGTGGTGCTCCTCGATGTTTTCAGGGTATGCAAGTATATATAGGCGAAGGAAGTAGTCAGGGGAGCCATGAGGGGCCCACAAGGGTGGGGGGCACGCTCACCCTCCTAGGGCGCGCCCCGGACCCTCGTGGCCGCCTCGTTTGCTTCTTGACGTCCACTCCAAGTCTCCTAGATTGCGTTTGTTCCAAAAAGATCTCTCGCAAAGGTTTCATTCCGTTTGGACTCCATTTGATATTCCTTTTCTACGAAACACTAAAATAGGCAAGAAAACAGCAATTTGGGTTGGGCCTCCGGTTAATAAGTTAGTCCCGAAAATGATATAAAAGTGTATAGTAAAGCCCATAAACATTCAAAACGGGTAATATAATAGCATGGAACAATCAAAAATTATAGATACGTTGAAGATGTATCAGCGCGCCTGGGGGACCAGGCACGCCCTGGTGGGTTGTGCCCCCCTCGGGGCACCCCCCCCCCCCCCAGGTGCTTCTCTGGCCCACTGGATGTCTTCTGGTCCATAAAAAATCCACAAAAAGTTTCACGGTGTTTGGACTCCGTTTGATATTGATTTTTTGCGATGTAAAAAACAAGTAAAAAACAACAACTGGCACTGGGCATTGGGTCAATAGGTTAGTCCCAAAAAATGATATAAAATTGCTATAAAATGGTTGTAAAACATCCAAGAATGATAATAAAATAGCATGAATACTTCATAAATTATAGATACGTTGGAGACGTATCATTCATGTATTCACCATGTATTAATGCTTTGTTCCGATTCTCTATTAAAAGAAGGCCTTCATGTCCCTTAGTTTTCTTATGGACCCCGCTGCCATGGGAGGGTAGAATAAAAGATGTCATGCAAGTTCTTATTATAAGCACGTATAACTATATACGTAATACATGCCTACATACATTGATGAATTAAGCTATCATGTATCTCTCTAGGTTGTGACTATTATATGATGAATATCATCAAACACAAATATCCATCGTTGATCCAATGTCTACGCTTTTCTCGTATTGATCTTTGCTAAGTTACTATTGTTGCTGCTGTTACAATCATCACAAACTGCTTCTGTTACTATTCTTGTTACTATTACTACGATTACTGCTACTATCAAAACTATCAAACTACTGTTCTACTAAACACTTTGCTGCAGAAATATTATTTCCCACGTGTGGTTGAATTCACAACTCAACTGCTAAGGCTCATAAATATTCTTTGGCTCCCTTGTGCCGAATCAACAAATTTGGGTGAAATACTACCCTCGAAGACTATCGTGATCCCCTATACTTGTGGGTTATCAAGGTGCTGCTCCCTTTTGTTTCTCCTTTAGTTTGGTCCCTTGTAAGAACTTGGTGGTTCCTGGTAATAGAAATAGGAGAGGCGAGCTCACTTTTATCAAAAAATGGGATAGTCCATTTAAAATTTGTGATGTCCCACGGGTGTCGACAAAACAGTTTAAGTGGGATGGGCTAAGTTAGTCCCACTATTATCCACTCCCACTTGCAGCCTGAATCGACGCTCATGGGGTGCTGCATGACCCGAAGGGCCACGCCACGACGGAGGTTTGCTGCATCCTGCATGGCTGGCAGCGTCCAAAGGCTCTGGCACGGCCACCATCGGTGCATACATGGGTTTGCGTGATCAGGAGATCCGCTCTGTCTTCATCATCATCTCAGACCAACAAGCATCTGTACAGGCAGCAATGGCAGCTTGCGCATGGTGCTTGTGCACTTCAACAGCCACCGCGTCAAGGTCTTCTTCGAAAATGCCAGTACACTCTCGTCGTGGGATGGTGCGTCTTGTCAAGGTTGTAGCTACATCTTGTGGCTACAGCAATCGACATCGATCCCACCCTAGTCATGATGGGAGACTGCGATGCCAGCACGTTGGACACATTCGAGGCGTTAGATCTGAAGCCAGAAGTGGCGCGCAGCAATGCTGCTAACAACGATGCAGTGACTGGGAAGGATGGGCCGGCCTCAGGAGAGGTGGCCATGGAGCAGTGTACTAGCAACGGGGCGCTCGGGGACAGGGCAGATCTAAGCGATGCAACTCCTATGACGTGTGTCGATACGTCGGAGTTGATGAGGCCATGGCTGGGCGTGGAAAATAGGCGCACCTTGTCATCAATGAGGCTCTAGCAGGCGCCACTACTTAGGTTGATGCATGACGGGTGTTCGACACTGAGGCGCCAGTCACGGTAGACGGCTGTCGACATGGGATGCGAGCAGGGTCGGCCTTGGGCATGTGCAACATGCGCAGTTGCACAGGGCCTCAAATGTCCTAGGGCACCCATTTAGGCCAACTCCAATGTGCCGACACATTTCGTACGATCACGACGCGCCAAAGCGTTCTCAAAATATGTCCACTTGATGTCCGTCTGAAAGCATTTGCTATCCAAATTTGGCCCAGATTTGTGTCCATGTGGACACAAGACAGACACGCTGCGCGTCCACTCGGTGTCTGCCTTAGGTCCGTGTGTCGGCCACCCAACCACCAATGTTGGTCCAATTAAATGTCACACACGCACCCGGGCCCACACGTCGGCCACGGGAAGTCTGACGCGCTCGTCCTGTCCACATCTAGCTTCTTGCTCCCCGACCAGCCGACACGAACCTTAGCCACCGCCGGCGCTATGGGCTTCTTCAACAAGCGTGGCAAACTTCACGTTGGGGCATGATACGTCTCCAACGTATCTACAATTTATGAAGTATTCATGCCATGCTGGCAAAATTTTAATATGGTCTTGGTGCACTTTTATATTATTTTTATGGACTAACTTGTTAATCTAGTACCAAGTGCGAGTTCATGTTTTTTGCATGTTTTTCATTTCACAGAAAATCCATACCAAACAAAATCCAAACGCGATTAAAATTTATAAAGATTTTTTATGGAATATATGTGATTTTTTGGAGGAAGAATCAACACCAAACGGTGCTCGAGGGCCCCACAAGGCAACAGGGCGCGACCTACCACCTAGCCATGCCGGGATGCCTTGTGGGCACCTCGTAAGTCGGTTGGAGCCCTTCTTTATCCGCAAGAAAGATAATTTCCTGATTAAAATTCCCTCAAAATTTCAGCCCAATCGAAGGATCTCCGGGAATATAAGAAACAATTTTCGGCCAGAAAAAAAGTAGTGAGAAATAGAAGAAAACGGAGAGATCCAATCTAGGGGAGGGATCCCTCCCCCCACCCCCACCCCCGCACCCCCCGGAGGACCAAGGAAAAAGAAGGAGGGGGTCCCTTACCCTCTCCTCCAGTTGCGCCGAGACACCGTCGGGGACATCTCCTCCATCACCATCACCACCAACTTCTCCTCCGTTCTCATGGTGATGTGTGAGTAGTTCACCCCCCAGGCTGAGGGTATGTACTAGTAGCTATGTGTTTGATCTCTCTCTCTCTCTCTCTCGTGTTCTTGATTTGGCACGATCTTGATGTATCATGAGCTTTGTTAATATAGTTGGATCATATGGTGTTCTTCCCTCTCTATCTTTGTTATGATGAATTGAGTCTTGCTCTTTGAGATTTCGTTATGCTGGATTAAATATTGGATTTAAGATCACTTGATGTATGTCTTGCATATGGACACCTGTGGTGACAATGCGGTATTCTATTGATTCACTTGATGTATGTTTTGGTAATCAACTTGCGGATTTTCTGGTGACATTGGGGTAATCTAGGCATAGAGGTTGATACATGTTTTCGTCCTACTTTCTCCGATAGAAAATTTGGAGTGATTCTTTGTCGCACATTGAGGGATTGTTATATGATTCAGTTATGTTAGCACTGTTGAGAGATTGTACTAGTGAAAGTATGAACCCTAGGCCTTATTTTCAAGCATTGCAATACCGTTTGTCCTCACTTTTGTTACTTGCTATTATTATTTCAGATAACAAAAACCTATATCTACTATTCATACTAAACTTGTATCACCATCTCTTCACCGAACTAGTGCACCTATATAATTTACCATTGTATTGGGTGTGTCGGGGACACAAAAGATTTCTTGTATTTGATTGCAGGCTTATTTGAGAGAGGCCATCTTCATCATATGCCTCCCACAGATTGATAAATCTTAGGTCATCCACTTGAGGGAAATTTACTGCTGTCCTACAAAACTCTGCACTTGGAGGCCCAACAACGTATATAAGAATAAAGTTGTGTAGTAGACATCAGGGCGGCAGGGGGTGGAGGCGACTGTGACACGAGCGCGGTCGGCTATACATCCCTATGCACAGGGCACACTACCATTGTGAGCACCGCACCCCTCTGTCATGGTCGGACATTAACCTCCCACACGGCTGGCACCTCTACCCCAACAAGATTCTGGTGCCGGCAGTACCACAGTCTGAGCGTGTGTGTGCGGCCAAGATCCGCAACCGCCATGCTGCCTTCTCGCCGGCGTTTCGCGACCCAGCCTACACGGCGGACTCCCCGAACTGGGATGTCCGGTTCGCCACAGAGCACGATGTGCGCCGCGAGGGGATCGTCCAGATGGATGTTCGTGCTCCACCACCGCTGATGGTGGTGAAGAAGGAGCACGTAGAGGAGGAGGCCACCTCAAGGAGACTGACATGAAGGGCGCTCGGGGAGTCTGAGCACGAGGAGATGCCCAGGTGGCCTGGCCTTGACCAGGCACTGGCGGACTCGGCACCCGGCATCGAGGCCAACACACCGCCACCACCCGCGCCCACGCTCGGGTCCAAGGTCTACCAGCGAACGAGAGTGGTGCCCATCTACGTGTTGTGCCCGCCCGTTTGGTAGGGTGCGACCGAGGAGGAGGAGGAGGAGGAGGAGCGACAACACCTCTATGTGTGGGGGCGGTTGCTGGTGGCCGAGCGGCAGGCGACAGAGCATGGCATGGAGGTGGAGCACGGCCTCGAGGTTGAACGGCTCCAATATATAAGAATTGGAATAATAGAAAAAAATATACTTCACCCCTTATCTCTTCATCATCGTCGATTCCGTCACTTGTGGTATTCGTTTAGAATCTTGTTGACCATACTCGCTTACTCTTATTTTCCTTATTTCTTTTTTGACATAATTAATTAGAACTTTCTTGAAAGAATGGGGTTCTCTCTGGGGCCATTCCGATATTACTCAGGGGTTTCTTCCATGTTATGATGCTACAATGGGAGACTTTGAAGATGATGAAGAAATAAAGGAGTCTTCACTTCGGAGGATATAGTTGACCAGCTCAAGGACAGGTAAGGTACTGACTTTTCCATGGATGGGTATCCACAAGAGAAAGGCAGAGCAGGAGACTTATATGATTTTGCTATTTATCGATGTGTTTTTACGTGTATTGGTGTTGGCTGTGTGCATCCTAACTGTACAAAAATCAGATGTGTACTCATTGTATTTATATCCATAATTTATTTGAAGTCAATAAAATCCACCCTTGCCGAAAAATGCCGTATGCTCTTTAGCATAGGGCTGCATCTCTAAGCGCATTCATCATTTTGCTCGCGCATAATATTAGGTCCATATACAAAAAAGAAAATTTAACTCAAAAATGGTCAGCACTTTCTCAAGCCTTTTATTTAACACAATACAGACGCAAACATTCATATATACATGCATACACTCACCCCTATTAATGTACACACACCCTACTCATATGACCATCTCAGAAAGACTGAGCCGGCATATCATCTTAAGATTTTACGAAGTCACCGTAGGCGCCTCGTAGTCGAGGAAAACATCTTATCACATTGAACGCGCATCGCTGAAAATTCTGAAATAAATTCAAGATAAATACAAGCACCAACACTTAAACCCTGATGGACTGAGATATCACTGTTAGTAAACAACGTTTGTTTACGTACTCCTCCGATGCTTATGTTGGCGTCCTAATCACGCTTGAACCATTTTCTTTTGTGGACCATCACGGAATAAAAAAAGTGTAGAGACAATTTTTTAACAATAAAAAATATAGACACATTGATCAAACAATTGTTCTGAAAGTGAAATATGCGTCGAATATATTCAGATGCCCGACACGTCAAAGCACTCAAAGCTCACGGCGGGTTTCGCAACGGTCTGGCGCTGCACGCAAGCTGCTCGACAGAAAGCAACAAGGCATGTTAGGCGCCACTGACCCATGCGAACACGCGCTTGCTGCTGAACCTCAGGGACTTGGAGACCTCGCGCTCCCTCCGGCCGGTCGGCAAGAGCAACTTGCGCGAGAGGTCCTCCGGCGCCTGACTGGTGACGCCGTATTCTTCGTCATGCGAGAAACCGAGCTCGAACTTGTAGGCATCCGAAGGTCGCGCGGCGAACCGGCAGCTCTGAGACTGGTGACCGCCGCCGTCCAAGCGAGCGTGCTCTCGCTCCCGCCAGCGCGTCTCACCGGTGCCGAGGGGGTCTTTTCGGCTGGCCGGCAGAGGCAGCTGCCGCGAGAGACCCTCCGGTCGCGCCGGGAGGTGGCGGGAGGCCCCGCCTTCGTCGCGCGAAATACTGAGCTCGTCGACAGGCGAAGGACGCACGGCGAAACGGCAGCTCTGAGACTGGTGACCACCGCCGTCGATGCGCGCGTTCCCCCGTCCCCGCATCTCGGCTGTGGCGAGGCGGTCGTCTTGGCTGGCCGGAGGAAGCAGCTGGCGTGGTGCGCCCTCCGGCTGCGTGCTGCGAGTGGAGCCTCCGTCGCATTGTACACCGACCTCGTCGGCCGTCCAAGGACGGGCCGCGAACCGGCAGCTCTGGGACTGGTAGCCGCCGCCATCGAAGCGCGCGTCCTCCCGCCCGCCCGTGGACAGCAAGCGCTCGTAGCGATCTACTGAGGAAAGCTTCCGCAAGAGACTCTCTGGTGGTGGGCGGCTGTCGCCGTCGTACGAGAACCCGAGCTCGTCGGGCGGCGAAGGTGGACGCACGGCAAAATGGCAGCTCTGAGACAGGTACGCGCCGCTGCCGTCGAAGCGCGCGCGCTCCCGCCCCCGCGCCGCGGCGGCGCTGGCGGCGATCTCCGCGTAGCGGTCCGCCCTCGCTGACGACGACCTCCGCTTCCTCTTGATCGCCGCGTACACGAACGGGATGAGCCCCACCACGGGCATCTCTCTCCCCCTCTCCCTGATCTGCAGCTAGCAACGGAGCTAGCGAGCATGAGGGTGGTGCCTACTGCTTTCTTGTTTCTCTCAGGCTGTCAGGCAGCACGTTGAGGTTTCTTGACGTGATGAGAAGGATCAACATGGCCATGGCTCTTATACTAGCCTACCAGAGGAGGAGATTAGACCGTGTGATCTCCAGCCAGAGTTAACTATGCAAAGACGACAGCTGCAGCTGAATTTTCAACTGGTTATGGCGGATCAACATGCACTAATCTATGGCGGATTCGGTATATATTCGCGGCAGCTAGGACCATGTGAAGACGGCTGCCGTTTACACTTTACAGGCGACGCATGCGTCAACGTCTCTGCATGCATGCGAACAATTCAAATGCTAGCAAAATTAGACATTTTCGTCGGATTGATGAACAAATCGATCGATTGGTACTTGTTGGGGCCAAGAGCTAGCCGCCATCCGGAATAAACAAGCCCAGGTGCTCAACCATACACTAACAGGCAGCCTAACCATACACTTATTATACTGTTGTATATACATGGAGACAGAAACACAGACATACATCAATGATACACACACAACCATGCATGTTCGTTTGTCTATCTATTTCACCGCTCGTTACTTATCCAGCGGTAACGAACTGGATCGTGTTTTGCCGGGGAGAAGGAGCCAAGAAGAAGAGGCCCCGTGCCGTTGGATCTCGGTGTTTCCTTCGAGGAACCCTGTTGGATTGTTGCCATCGTCTCTTCTAAGATGCTCCTTTTTCTGTCATTATTGAGTTCAAATTTGTCTTCTTTTTTGCAGGTCCGGGCGCAATTAGCACGGTCCGCTCAAGATACTTATTACTAGCGGTAAGAAGTAATCTTTTTGAATTAACCACGGTCATCGTAAAAAAAAAACACGGTCATGCCATTCTACATTTTTTAAGGGGAAATCAAGTTTTATTCATCAAAAACCACAAGCTGTGAGATACAAGTTGGATCATGGGATTGACCAGACCACACATGTCGTCCCGGTCCTGACGAGAGGAAAACTTGGCTAACTTATGAACTTCTATGTTCACCTTATGACTTTCCTAAATAAACTTACATTGAAAAAGATTAGAGTATAAATGAATCTCACTAATAATTATGTAACTCCCTCTGGAGCTGTTGCTGATGTCCAAGACAACTTGCTTCGTATTAGATGCTATGTCAACGCAGTGGAGTCGGAGATCTTCGGTTAGTGCAAGGGCCTCCCGGCAAGCTATGGCCTTCAATGTGGCCGGATTATCTACTCCACCTATGACCAAGGAAGAACTCCCAAGAAAATTACCGTTCCTGTCACGACAAACCGCTGCAGCGGATCCACCCTGTCCCTTGCGAACTCCGGCATCCACGTGTATTTTAGCATAACCCTCCATGGTGCTTTTGGCCGCTGTGAAGTTGATCCACCGATACTGATGCCTTGTGTCACTGCTGGTTTGTTTTCAATCATCTCCAGCTCCTGGATGTATTTTTCAATGAATGAGTGAATTGACTGTGGGTTCTGAAAGACTCTCTCGTGAATTGCTTTTCGTCTAGCAGTCCATAATGCCCATTCTACACTTTTTTTTAGGGAAATGTCCATTCTACAAGTAGGCTCGTAAAGCCAAACATTATCCTCAACAAGATGGGCTGGATTAGCTACTACGATACAAAGTATTTTCAACATGGGCTGGCTTAGCTACTTCAGTACAAAGTAATTTTTTTAGTTTCCTCACAGTACAGTTTCTATGTTGATTTTTGGTAAAACTGTAACATTGAGGCCTTGGAGAATGGTCAATCATATTTAGTATGTAGGTCGGGGGATAGCACGAGACCTATACTCGCTTATGCTCGTCTCTCCTCAAGGTTTTCTTTCACTGTCATTTCTGCGCCAGCCCGTTTTGGTGTATTTTTTTTCATTCCCTGGCTCGTGTAATTTTCCTTGTTTGGTCCAATTTACTTCTGCTTTTTTCCTTTTTCTTTTTCGCTCCTATTTTTTCTTTCGGTTTTCTTGGTTTCTTCATGGTTCTCTTTGGTTTTACTATTTTATTTGTTTTTTTATGGTTTCCTTTCTTTCTCGGTT